>NW_024356336.1:2755510-2786814 GCF_902729225.1 Pteropus medius
CTTACAAATCCAGTACTTGAATTTCTGGTACTATAATGCTTTGAGAAAGAGTCAATGAATGAGTGAATGGACATCAAATAAAGTCAAGAGCTAGAAGTCTATGTCCTGGTACATAGTGTTTGATAAATGCTTTTCATGTGGATAGGAGGAAAAGGAAGGAGAAAAGGATAAAAAAGTGGAAGGAAGGAAGAAAGGAAGGGAAGGAGAAAGGAGTCTCAGAGGCTTAGAGCCTGAAGTGCCCCATACACTGAGCAATCATGAAGGGGCCTATGAAACCTCATGGGCCCTGGTCCCTGCTCAGTCATCAGTGTCACGTTGCATTACTTACTCCCTTTTCCTAACACTTTGCACCAGCCTCCTTTCAGCTCCTGATCTCTACAAATACTGTTTCCTTAGTCAAGAATGATGTCCTACTAATGATCTGACTACTTAACTTCTGAGATTCTCAATGTCTCAGCTAAGAATTTGCTTCCTCAGAGGAGCCTCCCAGACTCTATTACATGTATTTATGACTAGAATAGCTGTCATCTCATATTACCTGGTATGTCTCATTTACGTAATAAGTTAAGTAATGAGTAACTCACCCCAGTTGAGTGGAAACTCCACAGAACCTGGAGCATAGTAAGTGTTCAATAAATATTTGATGAATGACGCAGGCATGGCAACCGGTCCATCCTTAACCTTAGAACCAAAGCTTTTTTGGGCAGAGTCAGGGTTGTAGGAACTATCATCCACACATACGGTTCCCAGCCCCATTGGACCCCAAACCAGCCAAATGGCAAAATGCACCCAAAATCTGGAAAAGCCTTCGACAAGTCATCTTAGAATAGTAACAGCTTCTGTCCCAGCCAGTATTGTCACAGGCAGCTTAATTATGGTAATTAGGACCCACATTAAAACATGATTATAACATAAAATTGGAATTAGCTGTATAACACATCCAAATTTTTTGGTATGCTTATTGATTTTCCTCCCTTGTTAATCAGAGGGCTACAGTAAATTCAGATAGATCTGATATAATTAAAACTGAGCCTGTAAATGCTAGTGAAAATTCTAATTAGCATCTGTCTTTTGTTAAGGACAGCGAGGTGGAGATGTATATTTTTATGGAAAATGTAATCAGAGCATTCAGGTTTCTTTTCTGGATCTTAGGTGGGGCGGGACACTCTGTTCTCATTCCTTTTTAAGAACTATTTTGAAAAAAGATGCAAGTCATGGGGATATATAAGAAATGCCTAAACAAGAGGTGGTGAGCTTAAAGAAAAAAAAATTAGTCAGACTTCATAATTGGAGGTGTGTAGACAAAATAACTAATTCAATTGAATTGTTCTCTTTTCTGTCCGGTGGAGTGGCTTTGAAATTAGGCAACCTTGAGTTCACATCTTAACTTTCTATTTACTAACTGTGTGATCTTGAGCAAGTTTTGTTTTGCGTCTCTGAGCCTCAATTTCCTCATCTGTGAAAAGGGAATAATGGTAGAGCCTATCTTATAAGGTGATAGAGAGAATGAATGAAATTACATATTTTTCAATATAAATTAATACTTTAATAATTAGGAGTTGCCAGCATCTCATCACCATCACTGCTACCACCATCATCATCTTCATCACCATCACCATCTTCACCATCTTCATCATCATCATCACCATTATCACCACCACTACTGTCTTTATCACCATTAGCGTCATCATTCTTATTGTTGTTACAATGCCTTCCATGGCTCTGGTGAGCTTCATGCTGTAGTGGAAAAATCATAGCTTTGGACTCGGAGCTCTCCAACCTGTGCCACTCATTAGGTATGTAACCTCAGAGAAGTCATTATATTCTTCTCAGTTTGTTTCCTCATTTGTAAAATGAACACAATTTTCAAGGAGATGTTGGAGATGTGACGAGGGATGTGGAGCTTGCCTGGCACAGAGCTAGCCAATTGAGCAATGTTGATTTTCTATCTCTAATATTCAGTCTTATCCTCTCAACAGACTGCTTTCTTTGGTGGTGGTATATCTCAGGCATGTATAAAATATAAAATAAGGAATCTCCAGGTTTCTAATTACCAGCCGTCACCCAAAGGCTTTTCTGTGCTTCATCCTAGAAGGCCATGTCCCACTGTCATGGCTTTAATTATGGGAAGTGTTTCTGTCTGTGTGAAAGAGTCAGTAGAGTTCACCAAATATTTCATGTGCTCCCCTGCATTTCCCAGCCTCCCTTGCAGTTAGAATGAAGCCATGCGACTCCTGACCAATAGCCTATGAACAAAAATATGTCACTTCCATTTTCTAGGAAACCACATGTAGAGATAGCAAAATTATAAGATGGAAATGACATACATCATCAAGTCACTGAAGGGAGAACAGCTATCCTAGAGAGAAGCTGAATCCCTACAGGACTTTTGTGAATGAAAAATAAGTGATTGTTACATTAAGTCACTGAAGTTTAGAAGTTTCTTTGTTACAGCAGCATAACTTCACCTATACTGATGAATATAGTGATTGATGTCCGCAAACAAGTCCACTTTTTTGTTTGTGACCCTTGCTCTGAATGCACTAATGGCTTTTTGGCTATTGGCTATTCCCAGACTTAGGGCCTTCATTTAAGAGAGATTTGGGGTAGGCTGGAGGGAAACTGGAATTCCTGAGTCCAGAGATTTTCTACAATGCTCACACCCCTCTATGTAACCTGCAGCTAATTCCTCACTTTTCATATGTCTCTGATGGTTGGAAGGAAGAAAAATGGAAAACCCAAAACATGAAGGTTCTTGCATAGCTCAGTCATAGCCATATAACCCCCTACCCATATTGGGGTGTCCAATGGAATTAATATGTCAAATACAATGGGAGTTGTTTGTTGTTTTTCCCTGACCAGAATCCATACCCAACCTTATTTTGGTATCAGCACCTTACTTTTGTTTTGAGAACCACTCCCTGGATACAAACCTGTTTGGTGGGCTTGTCAACCAAAAGGCTCCACCCTCCTTTGCCTAAGAGGTGGGCACGTGACTTCACCTGGGTAGTAAATTCATACCAAGTGCAGCCTCTTTAAAGGACTGAGGAGAGTCTTTGCTTCCTGGATCCCTAAAACTGCTGCAGTTCTGTCCTCATGCCTGCTTTTCCAACTCTTCTTTGGTCTATGAAATACTCCTATCCTTCCAACAAAGCCCTTCCACAGTTTTCCAGCTGAATCAAGTCAGTGTCCTTTTCATCAAAGAGTCCTGAATAATATATGGTAATGAATTCTATCCAGTATTGACAAAGCCCCTATCATGTGCTGGGTGCTGTGCTGGACTCTATTGCCCTATTATTTTAAGTTTGGAATAAATTTTATGATTGATAGACTAACAACTCAGAGGTTAAGTAAAATGTAGACTCATTTACCCATTCAACAGATGTACTAGGAATGCCAATTATGGGCAAATGTACTTCTAGGTGCAAGGAATACAAGAGTGAACGAAACAGACCCAAATCTCTGCCTTCATGAGACTGACATTCTAGTTGAAGAAGGCAGACATAAATAACACAAATAAAAAAATACAGAGTAGTCCTATGCTCAGAAGGGCTATGGGGAGAAATAAAGCAGGACAGGAAGACGTGGAACACGGGCAGGATAAAGATTTTAAACCCATCAGTCAGGAAAGAACTCACTGAGATTTCAGTGAAACCCGGAAAATAGTCATGTGTTCTCCTGTTCTTGTTTCAAATTCCATTTTGCAGGTGACTTGGTTTAAGGGCCGTTGTGGAGATAAGACCTGACACCTAAAAAGTAGACAATAAACATCAGCTGGAAAACAAGTATGAAGGAGACACTAGGACGCCAAATCAGCCTTGAGTGCGTGGGGAGTGCCAGCACCACTCATCCTCTGACCCTGAACTGTCACCTTGGGGCTGCTGTGTCCCCGAGACTCCAGGCATAGCCCCGCCTCCTCAGGCCCTGGAAACTGCTGAGGCTGTGGCCTTGCGCGGTGGTCTGTAGTCACTGGTCTCCCACTCTCCCAGGCTGCCCTAACTGGGGACCTCAGGCAGCCCCAGCTACTGACAGGTACTGCTGTAAGAAAGGAGGAGGAAGGGGATGGAGGGAGGGGCTGAGAGAGACAGACAGAAGGGGAGGAAAAAGGGAGACAGAGACACACACACACAGACAGAAAGATGATAGAAAGACAGACGGAGGAAGAGAGGAGAACAAAACAGGACACAGAGAGGGAGGACCTGAGTGAGGCAGATGGCACTCCTCTGCAGTGAGTCCCACCCCACCTCCCTTGGGGGACAGGGTACTTCTAGCATCTCCAGAGTTGCCCCACCCCACCCACATTCAAGAAATGCTCTTGGGTATAGGCTCTGGACAGAGGTAGACCTGGGTTCAAAACCTATCTCTGACAATGGCTAGACATGTGAACATGGGCAGTCTCATCACTCTCTCAGTCTCAATTTCATAGTTAAAGTGACGGTTATGACACGATGCACAGAAAGCACCTAGCTGCCTGCCCAGCCCATGGTGCAGGGACCTTGGCTCAGTCCTGCCAGGGACCGCAGACCTTGGTCTCACATTCACATGGAGCCATGCTTAGGGCTCTGAATGAAGGCATTGAGCCCAGTGGTTCTCCACCCGCCACTCCAGTGTGATCTCCTGGGAAACTCTGAAGAATATAGACGCCCAGGCTCCCTCCCAGAGAAAGCATCTGATGTAATTAACTTGGGGTGCAGTCTGGGCATTGAAATTTCTAAAGGCTACCAGTGATTCTAAAGGGCAGCCAAGGCTGAGAAGCACTTCTTTGGCCCACAGCTTTGATTTAAAAACCCCACATTTATTCCCAAAGAATGAGATACACTCAGACACCATGTCCTTAGGCTGCCTTTCAGACCATCTTTTTTTTTTTTTTTTCCTTAATTTGGTTCAACAAGCATTTATTGAGCATCCACCATGTTCTTGGCACACTGGTAGACACTGAATAAAACATAGGTGACCATAGCATGGATAAATGCTATGCTTAAGGAGCCCATGAGAGCAGAGTAGAAAGGAATCTCACCCATATTGGGGGATGGGCCGGAAAGAAGGGAACTGCAAAGTGACACCTAAACTTCAGCTGGAAAAACTGAGTAGCAGGTGGCCTGGCAGAGACATAAAAGGAAGAAGGGTAGCCCAGTGACCTATAGAATAGCATGAGCAAATGTGTGGAGGTGTGAGACCTCAAGGGTGGGAGGGATTTTGTGACAAGGGGACAAGGGGCAGGAGAGGAAGCCAGAGAGTAGAGACCTTCCAGCCATGCTGAGACCCCTGGTCTTCAAATTGCAGGTACTGGGGAGCCATGGGACACTATAGGTTAAGAGGCAGACTTTATTCTGTGCATAAGAATTCAAGGTGAGATGGGCTGCAGTTGAGCGTTGGGGGTGGGGCATCCTGAGAAGGAAAAGCCTTTGTTTGGCAATTTTCCTCCAAGCAATTTTATTCCATTCCCTTCCATCCTGTAGAAACCTGAAGTTAACGGGAGAACATCACTGCCATGGTAACAGTAAGAGAAACAAACAATGCACGCATTGTATAAAATTGTCCATAAAGGCTGTTTAGTTTTCATACCATTATTTTAATAGGTGGGGATGGCAGTGATGGGATAGAGAACAGCAGGCTTTAATGCTGCCACTAACATCGCCTTTTCTCGCAACAACTTAAAATGCTCACGGACATTCAGACATTGGCACTTAGATCATGTCTCTGGCTGGGAACTCCCGCTGGTTTAGAATCTCACTGCTAGGAAGCGTCACCTGCTCTAGATCTGAAAGGCAGTGTGGTCGAGTGGTTATAAACTCAAGCTGGAGGTCAGACAGCCCTGGGTTTGAGGCTCGGTTCTGTCACACTTACTGACTGGTACCAGACTTGGCAAATTTCATCACCCCTCTATTTAATGCGTCTGTAGAAATTCATTCATTCACTTATTCATTCATTCAATATTAAACCAGACTTCATTGAAAATCTCCTATGTGCTTTGTGCTAAAAAAGATCCTTGCATTCATGAAGCTTAGAATCTAGTGGGAGAACACAGATAATACCGTACATCTGCAAACATGTTAGTAAATAAGAAAGATAATTTTAGATAGTGATATTTGCGAGGAAGGATTTAAAACTGATGAAGTTCTCTTGAGAGGTGCCTTTCTAGCTGACCACAGAAGGAACGCAAAGAGCCAGCTGTGTATCTATCAGAAGGAAAGGCCTTCCAGGCAGGGGACAGCAAGCGCAAAGGCCCAAGAGGCAGACCTCAGCTGGAAATGTTTGCCACTGGAGCTTCATAAAAGGAAGCACAACATAAGGTCAGAGAAGAAGGAGGGACCAGATCCAGAAGACCCTATAGGCTAGCATAGAAACTTGGGTTATAATAATGCAACCACCAAGGGTGTTCGTGAGGATGAAGTGAGACATCACATGATAAACTCTAAGCAGCTGCTTAAAAATACCAGCTTTTATGCTCACTGGAAGAATAGATGTAGAACCCAATCATCTCTTGGGTATGGAAGCTGATGCCATAGAATGATGGAATTTGAGAACTGGGAGAGCTTTAAGAGATTATTTTTCTAGTTATATTCCTTTTTCGTATAGGTGAATTAAAAGCCAGAGAGGGCAAGGGACTTACAGACATTACACAGGAGTTAGTGGGGAAGCCTCTGGGCTCTCCAACTTTTACCCACTGTCCCTTGGGCTCCAAAACTCAAACCCATCCATGATCTCTAAGGAGAAATTCCTTGGCCTTCATTCCTGCTGACACCAGTGTCGGGTAATGGATAAACACAGATCCCCTGAGGCTCAGAGGGACCTCAGACATTAGTCCTCTTCTCCTGGTCCTCCTCTGTCCTCCTGGGACAATGGCTGGGCTTTGGCTGGGGAACTGGGAGAAAGGACAGGATATGGGTCAGCAGAAACCTGATGCAGCCTGGCCTCTTCCATATGCCACATTGAAGAGACTGATGAGGTTGGAGAGGAAGGCGAAAGGTAGAGGATGTTTCTGCAATTGAACAAGACAAGGCTGCCTTGGTTAATTTTGAGTGAGGGAATGACATGAAAAATGGGTTAGATTGGCCATGTCTTGATGGGCTTGGGAAGTTTACTTATCCTGTACCCTTAAACCCAGCTGGATTTTCTTCTGAGTCTAGACATACATAAATACACTTAATAAACCCTTCTGGAGAAGAGCTTTTTATGCCATTTGGGCTGTTTTTCACTTACAATCTATATAATGCATTAAAATTACTCCTGTTTATTGAGCACCTACTACAGGATGGGCACTTAGTTCAGCACTGAGTATGCATCTCTTACCATTCCGAGAATCCTAGGAAGTAGTTACTAATGTCCCACGCTTTGTACAGACAAGGAAACTCGGAAGGGTGATACATTGTAGGAGAGAGCTCTGACTCAAACTCAGGCATGTCTGACTCCAAATAAACCTGATGGTTCCAAAGGACACAGGCACTCATGGGGGCACCAAACAGGAAAGTCTTAGACTAGCCCGTGGGCGTGTGCTCTTTTTCAAACGTAAACTGTTTTTGTGGTCTGAAAAATGTGGTGTCACCGTTTATAATGCCAACAGAGCATATAGATATATACATTATCTTTAATTGATTTTTCTGTCACCTTTGAGGCCCAAAAATATAAACCCAGGAAAATCCCTCAGCCGTTGTTACGGGAACTTGACTGTGAGGTCCCATCAGATCCTATGCGTTTGTCCCTCTCTTTCAGCCTCCTTCGTGTTTCTCCCTCTCCTCTGGCCAGACAAGATTCTGCAGAATGCAAATCCATCCTGCAGGCTCACTTTGTATTCTGTAAACTTTCAATTTGAAAATAAAGGCATTGTCTCCCTGTCAGATCTCTGCTGTGCACGCGCATTTCTCAGGAGCCAGGGCAGGTGGTATAGGCAGATGAAGCATTTCCAAGGAAACCAAAGAGGCGTAATTGCTTGTTTCCAGGTAATATGAACACACCGGATGGGGTGTCTGCGTCACAGTTGATCATTCCCTTGTTAGTATCTGGTCAGAGTGATGTGAGGGCCTCGGGCTTCCTACACAGCTGTACACAGTTCGTCTTCAAGTTATCAAGACCAGCATGAAAACACAGGATGAAATGCTGGTTGAAAGCTCTGCCTGCCCTTCAAAGACCCAGGGTGGATTTCTCCTGGGCTATAGGATTGCTGGGACATTTTTTTAAAACTCGCTCCCTCTCTTTCCAAGATGTCTCCTTTTGTATTTCATTTTTATTCCAAGACAAAAGATGTTTCCCTCTTCCTTTTTTTCCTCAGTGATAAAGACCTTCTCAACACCAGATGTTCCTGGGGGAGAAATGTGATAAATGTGATGCTGGCTTTGGGTGGGGCGGGAGTGTGAATAAGAATGGAAACTTCCAACATTGTATGTTGATGGAGAGAGTAATTACTGAGTATAGACTTCCTGGTGAACTCAAAATCAAGCCGTGGTTAATTATGATCTGTGCAGACAGAGAAATGGCAGGACGGAAATGGGATGACAATGGCTACCATTCATTGCAACAACCCTATTTCAGCCCCAGAGCCTTGTATTTTCTGTGCCCTCTCCATGCTCTTTCCCAGTTCTTTGCCTGGTTACCTCCTCCTCACCATTCACTCCTCTGCTTAAATGTCTCCTGGCCTGCGAGGCCATCCCCATTCGCTCAGAAAGAACTTGCTTCCTTTCCTCTCAAATCATCCTGCTTTATTTTCCTCATAGAACCTAGAGCTCTCTGAAATTTTTATTCATTGGAGGATTTACTGTCTGTCTCTCACTTGCACAAGGTAAGCTCTAAAGAGTAGGAACTTTGTCTGTCTTGTTCATTTGTGTATCCTCAGTGCTCAAAACAGTGCTCGGTACATTGTAGATGCTCCAAAAAAATGTCTGTCAAAAGGAAGAAAAGGAAGGAAGGAAGGAAGGAAGGAAAAGGAAGGAAGAAAGGAAGGAAGGGAAAGGAAGGAAGGAAAAGGAAAAGGAAGGAAGGAAGGAAGGAAGGAAGGAAGGAAGGAAGGAAGGAAGGAAGGAAGGAAGGAAAGAACAGATGTTTGGATGGATGAACAAACAGGTGGATGGAAAGTTTACTATACACCAAATGCACCATCCTAAATGATTTATAATAATCTAAATGACAACCGAGTTTCACTGAAATAGTTTCAGAGAGGTTAAGTCAGGTGTTCAAGGTCACACAGTTATTAGTAGACAAGAAATTCAAATTCAGGTCTGTCAGTTTTCAAAGTCTGCTTTTTAACCACTCTGCTATACTGCTTCCTTTGGCATAGAACATTAATCTTGGAAAGGATTTGGACACTCGTGTTGCCAGACTTACTAGACTGTCAGCTCTAGAGAGCAGAAATAGAGTCAGCTGCATCCACAGCACCTAGCACAGAGTATGGTACCTAGTAGCCACTTGATAAATAGTAGATACTCGAAAAAACATCTGTAAATAGATGGGATAGATGGATGAGCAGGTAGGTGGGTAAGTGGATGGATGGATGGATGATGGACTGACGGACTGGGAAACACAATCCTAGAGAGCCTGGTCACGGCAATTCAGCAGAGGAGGGATCAGAACTCAGGCCTCCTATCCCAGTGTTTTCTCTCACACAACACCAAACTTCTGAGAATGAAGTTGAGTGTTTTCCTTACAGTCTGAACTGGGCTAAATGCTTTAGTTCATCAGCTCATGGGATCCTTTCTATAATCCTATGAAATAAGTTCTATTGTATCTCATGTCACAGGGGTATTATCCACTTGGGTCCGTCACCACACATGATTAGTTTCATTTTTGTTTCTACTACTCAGAAAAGGAAAATAAGGCCCAGAAAAGTTAAAGAACTTGCCCTCTTACCCAGAAGGAAGAGGTGAGGCCAGGCTCTAATGCTTTATGCCCACCAGACCAATATTTAACCACATAAGAGTCGATTGATCAAGAGGTAACATATAAAGTAGACAGAGTTGTAGGCACACATCATCTTCTCCTCATCGAAGCTGGTATTTTCTCCTTGGGCAGCTGTGGGTAGCAGGAAGGACACCCTGACACCAGAATCCAGGCCAGAGGTGCCCTGTGGTAATAGAGTATAAGCCTGGACAAAAGGTAGAGTACATGATATTGAGCAAACCCCAGTTTCCTCATCTGCAATATGAGTATCAAAATTGCGATGGGGGAAGATTTTCATCTGCAGGCTGCTCTGGTCCCTTACGGAATTTCATACATATCATGGGATTTTTTCTTGAAGAATAAAGTCTTAATATTGCTTCTAGAGGATCCCCTTACGTTCTCAGCATCAGATCTGTGTCCCATTCTCTCAGGATTTTTTCTCAGTGCCATGTTTCAGCTGGCACAGGGAACGAGTAAATTTCTGCCCAAGTATTCAATGGGTTAATGGTTTATGGTGTAACTTCTGCCGTATAAGACACATGCATACCAGCAATGATATTCTAGGGGCTCAATGCCTTTATCTAAAGGAGTGACTCTGATGGTGAATTTTTAGTCATTGTGGCTTACTGGTTACAAGGAGGTGTTCAAGTGCCAAGGGCCATCCACTGAATCATAGAATAGGGGCAGCCATTAAATTTCTGGGAAGCAGCATGTTGAGGTGGAATGAGTTCTGGCTCTGCACTCAGACTTGGCATTGAATCTGCTTTGACCCACCACTTCCTGGTCAAGTGACCTCAGCTACGCTGTGACCCTCTCTAGGGCTCACATAATGACAACCATACCTCACTGTCAAGATCACTGTGAAACTGAAATGAGCAACCATGCACTGTGTGGTACATGGTAGATGCATCTGGCTAACAGTAGATGCTTGTGAGCAGTAGTTGTCTTGCCTCCAAGGGTGGAGCTGGCCTATCGTTTTGTTTTCCTCTCACTTTCTCCCTTTCTCTTTTCTTCCATCTTCCTTGCTTATTTAAGTTTCCGTTCAACAAGTATTATTGTGCGCCTACTGCATGCTAACCCTGTGCAGCCTGAGTGTTTGGCAATGAAGAAGGCAGGCAAAGTCTCTCCAACAGAGCTCCCAGCCTAATACAGCAAAGCAAAGGGGGTGCTTCATCTTCCCCAAAGGAGAAATCAGCTCTTATGCACACCTTGCCTCAGCTACCACCCTGTCCCCCGCCCCTACTTTATAAAGAGCAATTGGCTTTATTGCCAGGAATGGAAACTTCTTTCAGCCAAGGATTGGGTTTTACTGGGGGCTGTCTCCCAAAACCTGGACCTATAGTGAGTACCCTGTAAAAGAGCATCGAATGAGTGAATGGGGAAGCTTTGAGTGGGAGTGGGGTCTTTTGATCCCCTGGGCTAGAGTGCTCCCTCTCCCCTTCTGTCCTCCCCACCCAGTACTCACCTCCCCCACCCATTCTTTACAGAGACTCCCAGCTCCACCGCTCTGCTAAAGACATATTCCTTTTGCTACTGCCTACAACCTTCTCTCCATCTGCTCCCTCTGCCTGTTCAGGCTACAATGTGTAGATGGCGTGGCAAGGTGGAGTTAGAGAAGAGAGAGGGAGGGCTTCTAACTGGGAGGAGAGGCCCCGGGAGACTAGCTGGGTTTGCAAAGGTAGTCCTCACAATCAGTCTCCAAGGCTACTGTCGTGGCGGCTTCTAACTGGGAGGAGAGGCCCCGGGAGACTAGCTGGGTTTGCAAAGGTAGTCCTCAGGCCTGTCTCGGCCAATGCCTGTCCCCAGGCACCTGCCTCTCCCTCATCTATTGCCCCCTCCTCCCACACACACATCTCCATTTGTGAAGAAAAGATAATTTGCTGAGAATCAGGCAAGGCTGGGCATACCCACAGCATATGAGTGTGGGCCTTGAACTCCAGCTCAGATAGGGGAGGAGGGTGTAGCAGGGCTAAGGGGCTGAGCTGAAGTCTTGGCTGGCTTGGGTGCCCTGTTGACAATGGGGATGTGAAAGATGGAGCTCAAATTAGAACATGGATGAATTTTAACTTACAGTCTCTGGTTGGACTTCAGAGGGGAATGGAGCCCTCAGGTATTGGATGCACGATTTGTGGCCATTTGTATTGTTCTAGGGAAACTGACAGCTCTCATTAGGTACATAGAGTTTGAGACTTTCTAGGTTATTGGGACTCACTTTGGAAACACGGGAGGGCTGGCAGGAAAGAGAGCTAGTTGGGGCCCAAAGGGGCCTGGGAGGACTTAAGTACAGCGGCGAGAACTGGACTTGGGATCCATCTGGAAGGCTCGGCAATGATGAGCTCTAGGCCGCTCACGGCTGAAGGATGCGCTGGGTGTTGAGGCCTCCATCTCACCGTCTGGAAAATGGTCAGGACTCTCTCCAGCCTCGCCTCGCCTCGCCTCGCCTCGCCAGCTCAGGGCTGCTATGAGCATCCGCCAAGAGGCAACGCACGGCCCCCAGGACGCAGGGGGAATTGGCGTTAAACTTTGCAGGGCCGACGGGCGGGCAGCCAGAGGAGGAGGCGGGCACCCAGGGCGCGGCGGCCCCTCTCTCTCTCTCGCTGCCCGCCCGCCCCCTCCCTCCCTCCCAGCACTCGCTCCGCACAGACTCAGCCCCAGCCCCCTCCCTCCTCCCGCTCGCTCCTAGCTCTCTCGCTCGCTCGCTCGCTCGCTTGCCGGCTCCTCCTCACTCGCCCGCCCGCGCCCGGCGCAGCTCGGCCAGAGCGATCGCCGGGCTGAGCGCGTCTGCCCTGGGGCTCCAGCGGCTGCCCTGGCCCGCGGCCCCATCCCTCGCTCCCGCCTTCCTTACCTCGCTCGCTGCCTGCCTCCCTCCTTCCCTCCTTGCCCGGCTCCCGCGCCGTCCACCCACCCCGCAGCCCGCGGCTCCGCGACCCCCGCAGCCACGATGCCCGCGGCCCGGCCGCCTGCCGCGGGACTCGGCGGGATCTCGCTGCTCCTCGCTCTGCTCCTGGGGATCCTGGCGGCAGCTCTGGAGGGAGGTAAGCGCCCGGAGGGGCGGGGCGGGGGAGGGGGCAAAGTTGCAACGAGTGCGGGGCGGCTGGGGGTCGTGGTTGACCCGGGCCACTCCCGCACCACCTACTGGGACGGGAAGTGGGGTCGGCTGCCCAAATTCGGGGCTAGGAACCACATCCCCTTGGCTCTGGCTGATGGGAGTGTGGAGGCGGGGATGTGTCTGAAGGACTCGGGCGCTTCCCTGCTTTGGCTGCGGGCTCCCTTTCGGTCTTTCTGGCTGTGGGGCTGACTCCCCTTTGCAGCCCCAGAGAATCTCCTTGGAGTAGAGTAGCTTCCAAACCCCAGACCCCGGAGCTCTCTGCAACCGCACTCGAGGATGGGTGCCAGATAATTCTCACCCTTTCGGGGAGAGAACGAGAAGGGGAACAGCTGACCCGCCCTGCAACTGAGGACTAGACTCAAACAGTGCGTCTGGGGGGCGTCATAGTGCTGCTCCCTCCCACTCTAGGGCACCTTGCCTTGTTAGGCTGCCCAAGGGACCGGGTTTCAGAACCGATCCCAACCAAGTGTCTAGAAGCCGAACTTGGGTGTGGCTTTCGTCTGGGAGGCCAGTTGAGGGGGCTCACGGTTCTCAGAACTTGACAGGGGTGGAGTGGGTGGGGTGGGGAAGAGGAGATGTTAGGTCACAGTCAGAAACCTGAGTGGACTCCCCACTTCTGCCGCCAACGCAGAACCTAGCGTCTTTTAACAATATTATGAATGGGGGGTGCTAGTTTCACCCACCACGTGCTTGCCGGTTGGGAAGGGGGATGCAAGTTTAGCGGAGGATGGTGGCTCCTTCTTCCCAGACTTGCAGCCTCACCCTCTCTTCCACCCCGCTGAGGTCCCCCAGGAAAAGTTGAGGAGGGGGTTAAAATGTAGGAGGAATGCATCACCTAACTCACCCAAAGCTAGCACCATGAGCTTCGAGGGTTTGTTCAGGCCACTAGAGACCCAAGAGTAAAGGAGAACGCTCGCCTTCCGAAAGGTCCAACTGCCTCCTCCAGAATCCCACTCCTCACCTGGAAAGAAAACAGGCAGTTGCAGGGGCTGCCCAGGCTGAAGACAGTCGGAGGGTGCACACTCTGTCCATCTGGAGCCTGTCTCTAATTTGAACCGTCCTGACCCAGAGTTAGGGGACAGGCGCGATGCCCCTTCTCCCTGGGGAGTTTTGGACCCCTGGCTCGGCCACCTGCTTTCAGCACCAAAGGCCACGGACAGCTCTCAGCTTCGTGGGTCCTAGATCTGGGTCCCTCTCAACTCTTCCTCCACAGCCTGGAGTGCCCTCCGCAGCATAAATCAGGCATTTTATCCCCCACCCCTTTCTCTTCAAACGTGGAGCCCGGAATGCAGAGCGAAGGAAATAATTCATCACCTTTTGTTTAACAAAGCATATCATTAAAGAACCCCCACTTATGAGGCAATAATATTCACAATTTACACCAGGTCTAGACAGTTTCTCTGGGAAAGATGGGGGAAGAGAGTTAATTTAAATACATCATTTCCACCACAGCATGCCCTTTCTTAATTAGCTGTCTCTTTCCAACAATGGCTTGGTGGCCTTGAACAGACTCCAGATCTCCCTCCCTCATCACTACCCTTTTGAATCTGTGTTGTGACTAACACACACAAAAAGAACCTAAAGCTATCCAGTGGCTTGCTGGCTTTTCTAAAGTGATTCTAACCTCCGATGACCACACTCTCCAACACACCACACTCCGGGAAAAACATCTTAATGGTACATATTGAACTGTCATCCAAGACGAGGATTTCGTGTCCTGCTTTCTTCATTGGCTTCAAACAAAATGCATATGTGTTTTAATTTTTAAGACATTTTTATATTGTTTTTCTAATGTCTCCACGCTATGGCTAGCCAGCATTTATTTTTAATTAATTTCAGATCATCGCCGAATTAAAGTCAACCGATGTATTACTTCAGAAGGCTCATTAATAACCGTGTTGTTCTGACTCTGAGACTGAGTCGTCAGGAGGGAATGAGGGTAGCCAATGAGTAATGCCAATTCTGATGGTGCTTTTGGAAACAATTGACCTTCCACAATAAATTCCTTTTTTAACATGGAGCTCAACTTCCGCTAATGTCAGAGAACTGTTCCTCTAATTCTGTATTGTAAACTAGTCCTTCTGTTTGCTGTGCAGTGAGGGAATTTGTAAATACTTGAAAGGGACTTGTTGCTACATTCTTATGCAGGTCACGTGACTCTCTGGGCCATTTTGCTGTAAGGCATGAATAAGTATAAAGTGTAACTTGTTTTTGAAGAGGCTTCTTATTGTCTGAGATATGCACATGGGGAATAATTGTAACTACGTGCTAAGACTGCAGAGCCCGAGTGTAATTTCTTTTCTTTTTCTCTTGAATTAATAAAGCGAATTGAGTAGTGCTCGATACAACTCAGATTTGCTGCTTCCTCTAGTCTCTAATGTGTGTTGTTGTTAGATTCACTTAAAGATCATTTTCATTATGGATCGGCATCCTTTTCCATGGAGTTTTGGCTACCTCTGCCAGGGGCCACCTAATCCAAGCTCGAAGGATTCTTCTTGTGTTCATGTGGCTCAGTTAGACATTAGGAAAATAATGTTGTATTCCTACCTTCTCTCTTCCAAGGAACAAGGATGTTTCTTCATCACAGTGGCTTGTTTTCTGATTTTGCTCACCAGTTCATTTTTGTTATTCAAAAAGCTATCCAAGGGGCTCAATTTATGGGTCCTGATATTTGTTCCACAATTTTTGCAACACACCAGTGGGACAGATCTCCACTAGGGGTGCTCAAAGCTATAGTTGGTGATGGAGAGCGGAAGAGGCAGTTCTGACCTTTGGAACCACAGGGTGCGTGCAATTCCAAAGGTCACCAGAATGGGTCTCTCATCAGCTTGGGGATGGTCGCACCATTACCTCCATCCTCTCTTTTTCTGCTTACTGCAATTGAGGCTTGTTTCTCAGAGACAAATCATTGATGACACTTGACATGTGCAGTGAAAAAGAGGAAGGAAAGGTGGAAAGAGGGCAGGAGAATGCTCCAAGGAAAGCATCATTGGAATACAGAGTCTGACTGCCCTTTTTATACCAGTTTGTGATTTCTTTCATGGAGCCAAACTGCAAACACCAAAGAGATCATGGCAATGCTTTTCTGGGGAGTTTGGCAGAGCTGGGTGCTGGACTTAGAGTTACAGGATTCTGGTCAAGTATTGTGGTTTTGGAAAGGCAGTGATCTCAGTCTGGGTCCAGCTTTATTGTTTATAAACTATCAGGACTATCTTCTCTGAGTCTCCATTTCACTACCTATAGAATGAGGGTGGAGGTTATTGATGGTCCCAGCTTGGAAGGAAGAGTGCAATGATTACATAACACTTACTTGTAAAGCACCAGGCACTTAGTAGATGCTCAGGTAATGTTTACTCCCTTTTCTTCCCTGCTTTCCAAAGAGCAAATCACTCCTATTTGTAGGGGCCAAGAAAGCAAATCTCTGAAGTGAAGAAGACATTGCCATAAGTATCAAGATGTTTTAGGCAAGAGTAGAAGGAGTAGAAGTAGAATAAATGAGTAGCTCCAGTTACCTATCTGCCTGTGGCAGGTGAGAATTTTCTATTACCTGGTGCAGAATCTGTTCCTTTCTAAACTCTCATACTGTATTTTTTAAACCTCAATATTAACATCAGGAAGCAGAGTTCATGGTACCAGAGATGTAGGTTGGCAGGTTAATGGTTGGCAAGAAGACATAAGAAGAGAGTCTTCTGGAAGAGACATCTGCTCATTCATTCATTTATTTAACATTTACTGAGTACTTTCTATGCACGCAGCAGGCCCCACATTGGGTGATGGAGACACAGAGTAATATAATGAAGTCCCTGTTCCAGTAATGGCAGCCTAGCAAGAGGGAACTGCAGGTAAACCACCAGTGTCCATGATATGTGACATGTGCTTGGGAGGAAGTAGCAAAGTACTATGGAATCCCATAGGTGGATGTGTTAATTCTGGCCAGAGGACCAGAGGTGGTCAGTGAAGGCTTCCTTGAGTAGGTAGTATTTGAGCTGGCCTTGAGGGGATGTGACAAGGACCAGCAAGCAGAGGGAAAATTTCTACAGTAGAGTAGTGAAGATCCTGAAGTAAGAAGGCTTCCCTTTCAGAACACATCACTCACCCATGGAATTGGAGAGAGGGCAACAGGAGTGCGTGGGAGGGGAGGCAGGCAGGCACGCATGCTCACATGTGGAAAAGATCATCGGACCTGCCCATTCTCCTTGTGCTCCCCTGGACTTCGTGGGCTCAGAGCTGGAACAAAGGCCTGTGAGTTGCGGTGTTCACTCTCGTCCACTAGAGGTTGTGATGACACCGAAGGAATCCTCTCCATGGACAGCCAGGCCCAGCAGATGAGGACAGTCAGCAGAGCACAGCCCTGAGTAAACACTGCTTTCCTAGATTTGCATATTTGTATAAACCTGTGGTTACTGCAGTTCTTCAGAAGCAGGGCTGCTTTTAGGGGAGGATATAAAGATGATGAGTTCGGAGGGGGTTGGTGGACCCGCATGACATAATTTACAGTTGACCCTTGAATGGGTTAGGGACATGAACATCCCCATCCCTCCAACAGTCAAAAATCCACATATAACTTCTGACACACCCAAAACATAACTGCTAACAGCCTACTGTTGACCAGAAGCTTTATCAATAACATGAACAGTTAATTAACACATTTCGTACATTATATATACATATATTGTATTCTTACAATAAAAGACACTAGAGAAGAGAAAATACTATTAAGAAAATCATAAGGAAGAGAAAATGCATTTACAGTACTGTACATATTTATTGACAAAAATCCATGGATAAGTGGACCCGTGTAGTCAAACTTCAAAGAGGTAGATACTGGCGTGGAAGGCTAAAGACCCCAAACACCCTCATATGTTTCTTCCTGGGCTTGTTATGAAAATGTGACAAGATATAACACTTACTATTTGCCATTTAGCGTGGGCCTATTCTGTGCCAGAGGATTTGATCCTTACCCAACTCTATCATGTGAAATCATTAACTGGATAGTACAGATGAGGAAGCGGAGTCTTAGAAAGGTGCAGGCACCTGCTCAAGGTGCCGTGAGTGATGGAGTCGGGATTCAAACCCACGACTGTTTGATTGCAAAGTCCAGGCTTGTTTTAGATGCTAAGGCATGAGGCTATAGGTATCACATAGCAATGGCCAAATGGAGAGCTGATACAAGCCCAGAAATCAAGGCGGTTTGACTGGACTGTGGGAGGGGAAATGTTTGCTCACCCCGTGGCAAACGCCAGGTGTCTCAAGTCAGCTCACCAAGAGGAGAAACAGTTCATCCCAACTTTCCATGCCCACTCTGATGACTTCTAGGTGAAGTGTCCTTCTTTTCTTATTCATGCTGTTCTTTTAGCCTATATTGTCATCCTAGGAGATTGTATAGCTGAAGGAGTTCAGAGAGGAATAGATTAAATTCCCAGCTGGCTGATTTTAGCAGCATGGTCTTGAGCTATGTGCTTTAGTTCTCTGGACCTAAAATGTAAAATGGGAGGGTTACGTCTCCCTTGCAAGATTGTTAAGAGTGTAGATAGGTGTAGCCCATAGCAAACATGCAATAAAAATTTGCCATTATTGCTATTACTCATCTGGTGAACTTCTATTCACCCTTCAAAACCCAGGCCCTAACTGTCTTTTTCTGTGAGAACTTCTCTTGCCTCTCTCCTCTCAATGCCAGTTATAAATTACCCTCTGGGCCCCCAATCACATCCTTCTATTTTGGATAACTTATGCACTTAAAATATATGAGTTACCAGTTTACATGCCTCCCTCCCAGTAGATGATAAACTCTTTGAGAATCTCAGCTGAATCTTAATTATTGACATCTCTTTTAGCCTTTATCTACCCCAGTGTAAGTGCTCAACCCATTTGTAAAAACGATGTTAAATTACCTTCCACCTTAATTTTAGTTGTGAGGTGGTGTAATATAAGTCCTAAGACCTGAATTTAATTTCCAATTCTTTTCCTACATCTTTGTGGTCTTAGGCAGCCTGTATGAGCCCCAGTTTCTCATCTGAAAAATAGGAATAATAATAGTGTTCCTATTAGGAAGATCGATGAGATAACAGATGTGAAAAATACAAAAAGGAGAAAGAGAAAGAAAAATTAGATGAAGAAGAAGAGAAATACACTTTGTAAGGCAAAAAAAAAAAAACACCTTTGTGCAACAAAGCCACAGACGGGCCACTTAATGGGTTCTTGCTGAAGCCATCTTTCTTTCCAAAGGGAATATTGGCTGCAATTATTTTACCCTGTGGCTTAGCTCATTTCAAAAGAAACTTTCTGGACATAAATCTGGTTGTTGTAGAATTTACCTTCTCTTGGGTCTCTGGCAGCTGCAAATACTACAAATGCCCAACTGAAAACTGGGAAAACATAGCAAAGTGAATAAAAACCCAGGCTTTCAAGTCAGAACAACCTGAGTTTAAATCTGATGCTTTCTGTTAGATGTGTAACCTTGGACAAGCCTCTTTGTCACCCCAAGTTGGCATTGAATCTTGCAGAAGGATGATGGTCTATGCTCTTTCTACTCCCCAGGGATCATGAAATTGGATTTGAGAGCCTGTTGGCATAAACGTGCTCTGCAAAAAAAAAAAAAAATTTAACTAGGTACCCTTTCTGGTGTCTGTAATATTTTCAGATTGTACCAGTTCTTCATATGTCCCTGTCCTTTCCCTGATAATTTTATTTTATTGAAAAAAGAGACCCAAAGACAGGAAAGGACTTACTCAAAGTCCTACTACAAATGAGTGGCAGAACCAGGACTCAAATCCCTGACTCCTGTCTTCTGACTCCCATTCTAAAATGACTTCTGCCCTCTTTTAAGAATGATGGAATCCCTGCTTTCCTCAAGTATATGTTTTGAGGCCCAAGGAGATTGGGTCTCCATTAACTCAATGACATCCATTACCCAAGTTAGGTACATACATTATGTGGCCATGGCAGAATGACTACATAAAAGAAGCTTTAGTAGAAGCTGAAATCAAGCCATAGCTCCCTCTCCTGCTGACTTGATGCCTGAATCTTCAAGGCCAGTGGACTAGCTTGCACCTGGGAATTGTGCCATCCAAGCAGATGGCTCAAGTCAAGCAAGCAAAAGTTGACCGTGGAGGCTCGGAGAGGCACAGGTCCGAGGCCAGGTGCCCCTCCTGTGCTTCCTTGCTCTCACCATGGGTCATGGAGAGCAGCCGATTGAGAAACCCAGCAGGAGTGTGGGGTGTGAGAGCCAGAAGAGGATCACGTGAGGCATGGATGATGTGCTCAGGGCCAGCCTTGGGCAGTAGCTGGACATCAGTGATAATCCAGGGGCCAAAGGTTAGAGCAAAGTAAGTGAGTACAGTCTAATATGGGGTCTGGAGATTGGGACAAGTCTTAGAGGGAAGCAGGCTGGGTAGGAGCCTCTGGGTGACAGTTTCCATGTCTGGTCTCACCCCTTCCCAATCTGAAGGTGGGCACATGCCAAAGCTTAGCATCGTAAATCGGTGAGTTCAGGATGCCAAAATGGCATTCAGCTTGCAGGCTCCCCTGGAGGCATGGGTTCGAATCCCACTCCTGACAGCAACCTTACTTTGGAGCTCCAGTGGCATAATCGGTTAGCATGCAGTACTTATACAGGATGCCAAAATGGAACATTGATCCAGGACTAAGAACCTAGCTGGGCAAGCAGTGTAGCATAATAAAGAATGCAGATGCTGGAGTCAGAGAGATCAGTTCCAACCTAAGTTGTGATCTCGGGCAAGTCACTTAACTCTGAGATGGTGGGGTTGGGGTTGGCTCAAATATTGAGCCAGGGATATTCCGGGAAGTGCCTCCTCTCTCCATTTCTCTTTCATGGCATCTATTGCTCTCTGTCATCTATTGCTTCTGGCTCTCTCTCCGTTGCCTGCCTGCTTCTGCTCACTCGCCAGAGATCTGCCTCATCGCCATTACACGTGGGCCATTATGGCTTGTCCAGCTCAAACTCTGCATGTGGAATGTCTAACATGGTAGCCACTGGTCACATGTGCCTATTCAATTTTAAATCTGAATTAATTAAAATTAAATTAGAATTAGAGTTCTTCAGTCCCACTAACCACATTTCAAGTATGCAGTAGCCATGTGTGGCTAATGGCTTCCATCTTCTTATGGACAGAAAGTTCTGTTGGACAACACGGCTCTAGATGGTAGCAGTCCAGACATACCATCTAACACTTGGCCTCTTCGTGTTTTCTGGTTCCTATTCCTAAAAGGAATATGGCTGATCCTGCTCAGGTAGTAGGTTGGCTGTTCATGTTTAATCCAGTCATCTGTAACTGGTGTGGTAAGCAGGGCATGGGGCATCACACAGCGCCACTCAGGTCTATGCTTTGGGCTGAGTAATCACAGCTAATGACATTTCACACACTTGCTCTGCTGGCCTTGATAGTTGCTTCCTCAACTCTTTTAATTTGCTAGAATGTGGCTCTGGAACTCTTTTGCCAGTACATCCATATTCATCAAGCTACGGCCTCACTGATACACATATCGAAGAGAGCTGAGAAGAATCACAATGTGTCGTCACTGTCTATTGACTTTGTCTCCCTCCCTCACAGGAGAGTGAGATATTTGGGGTCAAGAGTTGGCTCTTATTATGACTATTCTCCGCTGTTTTGTTGAATGGATGAGATGCATGCTAGCACATTGCAGGTGTCCAGTCATGGGATACACGAATGAATGAATGAATCACTCAAATTTAGGGGAACATAGGACATAAAAGCATTTGCAGAAAATGCACAATCTTCACGTCATTTGGGTAAACTCGACTTAGGAAAAAATAATTTGGGGTCCGAGTATATGAGAGGGGTCCTCAGAAACTGGTGTATTTAGGCATTTAAAGGTGATCCATTCTTTCTATAAAATAGGCTTGGTTAGAGAGTGAAGAGAAACTTCAAGATAGAGTCTCAGGAGCCCTCCCCTTCTTTGTAAAAGGTTAATCAGGAATGACAACAATGCTTTTCGGAGCAATAATGGAGATCAATGACAAAACAGGATGTGCTTTTTGAAACATGTGGTTCTAGGCATGATTTTAATAACACAGCTATTATATAATATTGTGGTTTCTTTAAAGTTTTATTATTATGGAAACATGGGGAGGAGGTGTATAAGAATGTACTCAGGGTAAACTTGCTGAGAGTGGTAGACTCGGCACTGGATTAGGACTGAGATCTGCCTGAATGTAGATCCCAACTCTGCCATTTATATGTCATATGATGCTGGAGGAAGTCACCTAATCAGCTCAAGCCTCAGTTTCCATTCACAAAATGAGAATATGTTGCTTCCTCTGCCTCAATCTACAGGGTAGATTAAGAATGCAAATGCATATGGCTGCCTTCACTCCCAGCTCCTGGAGGAACTGTTCATACTGCAATGTATACGAATGGTACCCTCTGAAGTTAAGCAGTACACAACCTGTGCAGCTGTATGGAGTAGCCCTGAATGGGAAGTGTACCACTCAACTGATCAGCCCTCCACCTCGATGCCCCCTTTTAAAGCAGGCTTATCAAGCTGTAAAGCTAATTTGAGGCCAACTACCTTGGAAATTAATGCAAAATATGTGGAATCAGGCCTCATTTTCCAGGGCTTCGGGAAGGAAAATTTGCCTAACTTATAGCATAAATAAAAAATGATGTGCTTAGGCTAATTTGCATACTTTTCCTTCAATTGGGGTTTGAAACAACATTTTGTTGTTATTGTTAAGGAAAGCCTCAGCCTCTCTTGCTAATCCAAATGTGTTAGATTAGGCAAGTTACTTAATCTCTCCAGGCCTCAAATTCCTCAACTGTGAAATGAGAATGAGAAATGGACCCACATCATAGGACTGTAGCGAGGAGTCATGAGTTGATGCTGTAAAATTCATAGAATAGTGGTTGGTACATAGTAGGAGCTCAGTAATTATAGTAACATATGTAATATATGATAACATGTATTGTACTGTCATTATTCATTAAGCATGTACCTAGTCCTACGCTTGCTATCACAGAAAAGTAAAAAGGATGCAATATCACTGTGTACCCAGCCCAAGACCTAGATGCATGCTAGCACATAGCAGGTGTCCAGTCATGGGATACATGAACAAATGGATTATAATCATCATAAATCACTTTCCCACAGATGCAAGTGTTTGAAAGTCTTTCTTCCCTTCTAGATTCTGAGGTCCTCTCAGGCAGGGAATATGTTTCATTTCGCTCTCAACTCCCACCACCTAACAGTACATCTCCCAGACAACAGAAGTTCAATAAATGCAGAGTTGTTGAATGAATGAATGAATGAATGCTGAAGTGTAATTATTCTTAATTAGTGTGCAGGAAATGTTTTTGTTAGTAGCATGGTTGTCTTCCTCACAGACTAAGAACTCCACTGTCTGTGTCACCAACATCTACCTCGGAGCACAGCACGTCAGGTAGTCAGCAGGTGCTCATTGGCATATGGCCACAGCCAAGAGTTCAGAATTTAGGGTCACAGAGACCCAAGTCTGAATCCCAGCCTTATCACTTACAAGCTGCATAACCTCAGGCAAGTCGTTAGTGCTTTATGGAAAAACTATGGGCAGGGAAAAATGACAGCACCTTTTTCATCTAGTTGATATGAGACGCAAATAAGGAATTTTCCATCAAGAGCTTAACACAGTACCTGACACAAATTAGATACTCAATATAGATACTACTATGAATAAATGAATGAATGACCTTTCCCAAGAGTCTTGATAGAGGAAGAGGGACTTAGTGTATAATAACCAGCTGGAACAGAGTTCACAATTGCAGGAGCCCCACAGATAAAATGTTCTGTGTGGGAGGAGCATTGATTTTACAGCAACCACATCTAAACTCTACTTCCCAGTTTAAAGTGTTTTATTATCTTGGTTAGTAAAACTGAGGTTCCAAGAAGGCAAGGGTTCAGATGGGTGAATCCATCACTCACTGGCTGGTGTTTTATCGCCAACGTCCATCTTGGATCATCTGCAAAATCCCAGACAAGGAACCCCGTGGGTGCTGTCAAGAGCTTCCAGAAGGCAACGTCTGGGTCTTATCTGTCTATCTCTCCACTATGCCTTTTCCCTATTTCCAAAGAAAGTAGACCTCTGGAAAGGCTGAGAAGGAAATAAACTTGTATAATGCATGAGAATCCCTGCTGAGGCTTCATTTATAGAATCTCCCTTAATTATTAGCCGAATTTCAAAGGTGAATTATAGCCATTTGATTATAGATAAGGAAGCTGAGGCTCAAATGGCTAAACAGTAGTGGATTAGCTTTCTTTCTTCCTTCCTTCCTTCCTGTCTCTCTCTCTCTCTCTCTCTCTCTCTCTCTCTCTCTCTCTCTCTCTCTCTCTCTCTCTCTCTCTCTCTCTCTCTCTTTCTTTCTTTCTCTCTCTCTCTCTTCTTTCTCTTTCTTTCTTTCTCTCTCTCTTTCTTTCTTTCTTTCTTTCTTTCTTTCTTTCTTTTCTTTCTTTCTTTCTTTCTTTCTCTCTCTCTCTCTCTTCTCTCCTCTTTCTTCTCTCTCTCTTTCTTTCTTTCTTTCTTTCTTTCTTTCTTTCTTTCTTTCTTTCTTTCTTTCTTTCTTTCTTTCTTTCTTTCTTTCTTCCTTCCTTTCTTCCTTTCTTCCTTTCTTTCATCATTCATTCAAGATCTGCTTTTTCTTCCTTCAAGACTTTCTATTCTGTACCAAGTACTTGGTAGGAGCTAGATATACAGAGATGAATAATATATATCTTTGCCCTCAAAGAACTTAAAATCTAACCATTCTTTGAACTCAGGTATGGCTCAAAAGTGCAAGTTCTTTCTTCTCTCCTCTCCTCTCTCTCTCATGTTGCCCTAATGACTTCAGGCAGGGAGCTGCCCTCTTCAAGAGACCAGGGCTGGGAGTGGTGGATTGTCAGGGCCATTGCCTGTAGTCCTGGTTGGTATCTACATAAAGTAAACTGGTTTGGTCTTACCTACCCTCGATTCTAGAAAAAAAATTAATCAATGCTCTTTAATAGGCCAAATAAAGGCATCACTTTAAAAGAAACTTTAATAAACATTCCAGACTTCACAGAGACAGATGAGAGAACTTCAACAGGGTCTGCTGAGAGTGATGTTACTGACTTCATCTGCAGTGGTCCCCAACCTTTTTGGCACCAGTGACCGGTGCTCCTATGAGAATCTAATGCCTGATGATCTGAGGTGGAGCTGAGGCGGTGATGCTAGTACTGGGGAGCAGCTGCAAATACAGATGAAGCTTTGCTGGCTTGCCAGGGCCTCTCACCTCCTGCTGTGCAGCCTGGTTTCTAACAGGCCACCAACTGGTACAGGTCTGCAGCCCAGGGGTTTGGGAACCCTGATTCATGGCAACGATATGTTAGTGTTTTATCCTCTTGTGCATGTGGGAAAATACATTTTGAGCAGAATTGCATGGGATTATATAGATGTACCTGAATGTATATACATAATTAATATGCCTGCTATTTCCATCAAGCATAAGCTAGGACAACCAGCTAATGACATTTGGCCAGAAATAAATTAGTTCTTTTGGGTCCTGGGGTAGTTTTATTCTAAGTAGTTATAAAAATAGTCATTAACTTGGGCCTAGTATGTGACAAAGGGTACCTACCCATTATTGTATTAGACTGTCTCAAACAACTTTGAGAGATTAGCGATATGGAAAATTAATCCTATTTTTCATAAAAAGAAACTGAGGGTGAGAGGGACTGTGATGAAACAGTTCCTTGGCCTTGATTTTTCCTGACATTGACATTTTTTGAAGAATATTGGCCCATTATTTTGTCGAATCACCCTCAATTTGGGCATATGCACTTTGAATTCTTACAAAATGTCACCATGCCATCCATATAGGTCTGTAACTTGCTTTTCTCCTTCTCGAGCCTTTTTCCTATAATTGGAACAAGGCCCAGAACTTTCCCAAGTCAGGTTCTCTTCACTGGCTCCTTCCCTCCCCAGTCTCCAATACCCTGTCCCTCTTCTGGGATCCCTTCCCGGATGCCTTCTCAACCTCTCTCCCCTCCTGTCCCTTGCCATGCTTCTATGGCCCCAGGCTGGCTTCTCTGCTGTGCTAACGAAGCTGCACTATTCTTAGGTCTTCTTTATGCATCTGTGTTTCCCACTAGGCTACGGAAATTCACTGATTCAACCACAAACAGCAAATATTTAATGAGTGTCTGCTGTGTCGTCTGGTCCAGGCATAGGAACAAAACCCAACAGGGCCAGCCTTCAAGGAACTTACACTCTCTGTGATCTTTCATTTATTCACCGATTCAGCACACTCATTCATTCATTTATTCAACAAATATTCATTAATAGTCCACGTGCTGGGCTGTATGCCTGCAGCATGCTGGTCACTCAATATTTGCATATGGGATGGACCACCTTTGCTATGAGAGAGAAAAGATTAGGCTGGTTAATCTCACATAGTAACAAAGAATTTCCAAAGAACTTCAGACATTCTCATGGGCCCTGTATACATGAAGGAATTGAAAAGAGTGCTGGCGTCTCTGAGAGCATCTCTCACTGCAAAGAATGTGAGCTGAGGGGGATTCCTTACACTGTCCATGGGGGGTCAGCCAGATCCAGGCACCTTGGTTCAACTTAATATAACTCCTTGCCATGGACTTCCAGAAATACCAGCTGACTGAGATTCAGAAATCTGCATCCTGGAGCTGACACAGCTGCCAGAGGTGTACTTTCTGACCTTGGGCCCACCTCTGTCTCTTTCTGGGCCTCAGATTCTCTCTCTCTAAATGTAGTGGCTTGGGCTGAATCAGTATTTTCCAAAATGCACTGTGAGTTAAAATCTCATGGGGAGCTTTAAAGACACAAACACTGAAGGTAAACCCCTGCCTACTGCCTAGGAAGCTCCACATACGCTTCCCCAGAGATTTCTAATGTTTCAGTAAACTGTGCCTGGATTATTTGACCCCCAAACCATGACCTTTTATAATTCCTTCATTCATGATAATTATGCTAACCATTTACATGCCAGGCACATGCTGAGCTCTTTACTCACATGATCTCATTTAAGCCACATAATAGTCCATCTGGATAGAGATGATTATCTCCATTTTACAGCAGTAGCCACTGAGGCTTGGAGAGATATGGTGACTTGCTCAAGGTCACAAGGCTCAAGATAGACCCAGCGGTGGGTTTTTTACCCGAGTCTGAGTGACTTGAAAAGAATTTGCTGCCTCTCTGTGGTTTGGGTGGGGGTGCTTGTATACTCACCGTGTTTCCAACCAGGTCTCCCAGCAACTCTCTTCCCTGAAAACCTAGTTAACTCTTTTAATGAACCAAATAAATGTGTCCCGTGAAGTGTGTGATAGATCACGCTCAGCGTTCCACGAACCAGGCACAGGTTGGCCATGCACCGGGGCGGCCTCTCTGACATGAATGATTGCTGCCATCAGCCCTCTTTCTGCTCCTGTGCTTGCAGGGGACAAGCTGAGCCAGGGATGTGTTAGTACTCAGGTTTCAAGTCTTGACTTGGCCAAAGATAAGTCGTCAGAGTTTGGGGCATTCAAAGACCTAACAAAAAGTCATTGTGCCCAGAATATCAAAAACAGGAAGAAGTAGGCAAAATGAGCGAAGAGGTGGATGAGGCCAGATTCTATAGGGCAGGGAGGCTGCCAGAGGGGTTGAGTTTATTATCAGGTACTTTGAAGTCACATAAGTGGGGGAGTGGCCTGTTCTGGTTTGATGACATTGTCTATGAAACAGAGGAGGATTATTTAGGAGGCTGTGGCAGACAGAACTTGAAGGAGTTAATCCCATCCCCTAACACACTCCCGTGAGACAGGCTTGCCTGTCTCTTGCCTCCCAGCTAATGTCTGGAACCACTGAATCCCAGTCTGCCCCACCCACCACTCCTGGCACAATCTCTCCCCATCTGCATGGGATGGAGGTGGAGGCTCTGAGCCTGCTCAAAAGTCCATAGCATTCGGCTATGTTTAAAACCCCCAACTCATCTACCGACTTGTCCCCTCAAACCTGACCTGTGCTTTGAAAGACTTTCTTTGTCCTCCCTTCATAGCTAGAACACAGAGAAAATGGCAGAGAGGAGAGGTAAAGAATATAAATTTAGACAAACTATGATTAAATCCACCCTTCCCCTCCTCCCAAACTTGATCAGACTGTACCAAATTGATCTTATATATATTATCACTGACTCTCTGTTTAATGTAGGCCTGACCTTGCTGGGTAAATGAAACGACATTTATAATACAGCTTAAATATAAAAATGTGCTTGGGGCAGAAATTAGACATACCATGCCTTCTTCAGCAAAAGACATTTTTACAAATGCATGAGCACCTGAACCAATTTGGAGGCCCTGTCATTTTGATTTAGAGCCGGGGAAGTGGGGCTGATCCCTAAAGAGGAAAAACAATTACCTGGTGAGAAAGATTTTTAAATTCTGGTTCTTATCACCGAAGTGCCTTGGACTCAAAAGTATCATGTAGAGAAGAGGGTTGACTCGTGAGTGAGACCCTTCTTCACCTGCATAACTCAGAAGTCCCGTATGACTTCCACATGCTCACTCTTCCAGGCAGTCTTCCTTGTACCTCTAAACTGAGTTACAAACATCTCGTTGGAGGATTCACATCCACTTTGTTTCTGTTAGCTAATGCTGCATAACAAATCACCCCAAACTTAGTGGCTTAAAATAACAATCATCTATTTATTATCTCACATGATTCTGTGGTTTGTGTGGGCTCAGCTTGGAGATCCTTCTGTTTCATGTGGTGTTGGACAGCGGCACAGTCATTGGGTAGTTAGACTGGGCTGGAAGGCGCATAGTTCACCCGTATATCTGCCAGGTTGAGATGCTTGTCATCCAAGCATCTCGGTTTTCCTTCACATGGCCTTTCCGTGTGTCTTAGGATTCTCCAAGCATGGCAACTGGATTCTAAGAGGCAAAAGCTAGAGATCTTTTAAGGGCCAGCTTCAGAAGTTACATACCGCACTCTGTTGGTCAAAACAAGTCACAAGGCCAGCTCAGATTCAAGGGGAGAAGAAATAGACCCTGCTCTTGATGCGGAGGAGTGGCAGAGACTTGCCAGCCATCTTTAAATCGATATGTCTCTCATACTGATTCATGCTCTAGAATTCATTGTGCTATTACCATGTGCTTGGCAGCTGCTATGTTAGGTACTCATCACTCTATATGCAGTTGTCGGTTTCTGCCTATGTCTCCTTGCGCAGAGGGTCCCTTGTCTAATTCATTACAGGTACAAAAGAAGTGCTGTAGGTTCAGGTTCAATAGAGAGATCACAGTCCTGGGTGTTACAAGTATGATTACAAGTATGATCATTCTTAACCCAGGATATTATTGTAAAATTGCAGGAATCTGAGGACCAACATTATATTCTTTAATAGTAGCAGCAGTAATAATAACAGTGGTCATAATGATGATTAATGATAGTACGTATTAATAGCAGTATAATTCCTACTGCCCTAGTACTAATAACTGTAACACTGCCTCACACTTAGGCAGCATTTGGCCATTTAAAAGCTTTTTTATTTCTTTTACCTTACCGCCTTATCCAATGATCTTGTGAAATGCCCCAGGATGACTTTTGTTATAATCCAAAGTTTATAAATGAAGAAACTGAGCCTGAGAAGGGATGAAACCTTATTATTGGTCAATCATAAAGGATATAATTTATCAAGAGCCTACTATGTGCCTGGCAAATTACATCAATGATTTAATGCCTTCTTGTAGCAATGGTGTGAGATAGATACTATTAATGCCACCATTATACAGATGAAGAAACCAAGGCTCAGAGATGAAGTTCTTTTCTTGTCGGTGTCATGGCTTGGATTTGCTTCTGGATCAGTCTAACTCATGAGTCAGTGACTCTTTCCACAATGCTACACTGACTTCCTCCCACACCATCATTTTCTAAATCACTTCGAAGCTGAGAAAATTCATGGAAAATAGTGTGCAAAATCAGAATGAGGGATTCTTCTACGAATAACTTCCACCAGCTTTAGAGCCTACCATTTGCAGTGCTTTTGACCTTGGAAGCTTTCAATCTTCACCTGCTTGGTTCTCGGTACCTGAGGCTACCAGGAAGTAAATTTCCAGGTAAGTGAGTTGCTGTATGTGTAAAGTTACATGAGGTTATTGAGATGTGCAGAGAAAGTTAATTCAAGGATTGAGTCACTTTGAAGTTGTAAATTAAGCACTTCATGGGAGCAAACATATATGTTTTTCAGCATCTATGATAAAACTCATCAGCTGGTATTTTTGCAAGTACTAAAAGGCAGGATATTGCAGGATTAGGCATGCTGATTTGAAATCAGGTCACCTGGGATCAGATCTCATCTCTGCCACTTATCAGCTATATAATCTCATACGAGTTATTTAACCTCTTTATGCCTCAGTTTCCTCATTTTTAAAAGAGATTTATAGTAGCATATATTTCACAGGGTTGTGGAGAGGATTAAGGAGGCTAATATATTTACTATATGGTCAGACTTGGTTCATGGGCTCATATTTGAACCATCATTGGGGCTGGAGTGATGTAGTACCTGCCTGGCTCACACATGGATTGAGAATGGAGGATGGGAATTTCCCAAAAGACAATCAAAATGCTGCCACCAAGAGAAAAGCCACAGAGAAGTCCAATATGTTAGGGAACCAAGGACTCCTTTTTTTTTCTACCATGTCTCTCAATTGATACCTGAAGGACTCAGGAAGGGACTAAGTATGTGCTAAAAATAAGATGACATGAGTGTGAATTAAGCAGATATGTTTCTTCACAGCAGGGTCTACAAAGTAGCTTGTGCCCAGACCCAACACTGCCATTCACCATTCTACCTTCTTCAGGAGACAGCAGGGAAAGTCTGCAGGGAAGATCCTGGGGCTTGGCAAGACAGAGACCTGTCCGTTTAGCAGCAAGTTGTCATCAGTTGTGAAACACTATTCTATAAATATGTAGGGTATCTGAGAATTAAGCACGTGCCAGGTGTCTCCAAGAGGCAAACATTTAAGCAAAAACCTCCTGTTCAATGAGAATAAAGAAAATGTACCATCAGCTAAGTCCCTTCCTTTCCCTGACCCTCAGTTTTTTCATCTGCAAAATGAGAAAGTGTACGAGATGATCTCTTGGGACTCTTCCAGTTCTTGTGCTCAAGAAATTGTGTCAAAATTTAAATGGCTTTAACAACAGCTTAAAAGTAAGGAGTCAGGGCACATCTACTAACTCAGGGAGTGATATTGGGCAAGTAACTTCATCCATTCATCTGTCTGTACATCTATCCATCTACCTAGCCATCCATCTGTCCATCCGTCCGTCCGTCCGTCCATCCATCCATCCATC
>NW_024356336.1:2786825-2812457 GCF_902729225.1 Pteropus medius
CTCCTGACAGCAACCTTACTTTGGAGCTCCAGTGGCATAATCGGTTAGCATGCAGTACTTATACAGGATGCCAAAATGGAACATTGATCCAGGACTAAGAACCTAGCTGGGCAAGCAGTGTAGCATAATAAAGAATGCAGATGCTGGAGTCAGAGAGATCAGTTCCAACCTAAGTTGTGATCTCGGGCAAGTCACTTAACTCTGAGATGGTGGGGTTGGGGGTGGCAGGATGATGATGATGGTGGTGATCTGTTGTTATTTTTGTTGTTACTCTGAGCTGATCTTCCAATTCTCAAATCAGTGTCGGCTTCCAAGAGAGGAATCATTGTTTCTTGGCTGTATAGAACAAAGACGCACTCGGGATAGTTCAAGAATAAGAAGGTTTGCTTGTGGAGAACCTCAAATATTGAGCCAGGGATATTCCGGGAAGTGCCTCCTCTCTCCATTTCTCTTTCATGGCATCTATTGCTCTCTTTCATCTATTGCTTCTGGCTCTCTCTCCGTTGCCTGCCTGCTTCTGCTCACTCGCCAGAGATCTGCCTCATCGCCATTACACGTGGGCCGTTATGGCTTGTCCAGCTCAAACTCTGCATGTGGAATGTCTAACATGGTAGCCACTGGTCACATGTGCCTATTCAATTTTAAATCTGAATTAATTAAAATTAAATTAGAATTAGAGTTCTTCAGTCTCACTAACCACATTTCAAGTATTCAGTAGCCATGTGTGGCTAATGGCTGCCATCTTCTTATGGACAGAAAGTTCTGTTGGACAACACTGCTCTACATGATAGCAGTCCAGATATGCCTTCTAACACTTGGCCTCTTTGTGTTTTCTGGTTCCTATTCCTAAAAGGAATATGGCTGATCCTGCTCAGGTAGTAGGTTGGCTGTTCATGTTTAATCCAGTCATCTGTAACTGGTGTGGTAAGCAGGGCATGGGGCATCACACAGCGCCACTCAGGTCTATGCTTTGGGCTGAGTAATCACAGCTAATGACATTTCACACACTTGCTCTGCTGGCCTTGATAGTTGCTTCCTCAACTCTTTTAATTTGCTAGAATGTGGCTCTGGAACTCTTTTGCCAGTACATCCATATTCATCAAGCTACGGCCTCACTGATACACATATCGAAGAGAGCTGAGAAGAATCACAATGTGTCGTCACTGTCTATTGACTTTGTCTCCCTCCCTCACAGGAGAGTGAGATATTTGGGGTCAAGAGTTGGCTCTTATTATGACTATTCTCCGCTGTTTTGTTGAATGGATGAGATGCATGCTAGCACATTGCAGGTGTCCAGTCATGGGATACACGAATGAATGAATGAATCACTCAAATTTAGGGGAACATAGGACATAAAAGCATTTGCAGAAAATGCACAATCTTCACGTCATTTGGGTAAACTCGACTTAGGAAAAAATAATTTGGGGTCCGAGTATATGAGAGGGGTCCTCAGAAACTGGTGTATTTGGGCATTTAAAGGTGATCCATTCTTTCTGTAAAACAGGCTTGGTTAGAAAGTGAAGAGAAACTTCAAGATAGAGTCTCAGGAGCCCTCCCCTTCTTTGTAAAAGGTTAATCAGGAATGACAACAATGCTTTTAGGAGCAATAATGGAGATCAATGAGGAAACAGGATGTGCTTTTTGAAACATGTGGTTCTAGGCATGATTTTAATAACACAGCTATTAAATAATATTGTAGTTTCTTTAAAGTTTTATTATTATGGAAACATGGGGAGGAGGTGTATAAGAATGTACTCAGGGTAAACTTGCTGAGAGTGGTAGACTCGGCACTGGATTAGGACTGAGATCTGCCTGAATGTAGATCCCAACTCTGCCATTTATATGTCATATGATGCTGGAGGAAGTCACCTAATCAGCTCAAGCCTCAGTTTCCATTCACAAAATGAGAATATGTTGCTTCCTCTGCCTCAATCTACAGGGTAGATTAAGAATGCAAATGCATATGGCTGCCTTCACTCCCAGCTCCTGGAGGAACTGTTCATACTGCAATGTATACGAATGGTACCCTCTGAAGTTAAGCAGTACACAACCTGTGCAGCTGTATGGAGTAGCCCTGAATGGGAAGTGTACCACTCAACTGATCAGCCCTCCACCTCGATGCCCCCTTTTAAAGCAGGCTTATCAAGCTGTAAAGCTAATTTGAGGCCAACTACCTTGGAAATTAATGCAAAATATGTGGAATCAGGCCTCATTTTCCAGGGCTTCGGGAAGGAAAATTTGCCTAACTTATAGCATAAATAAAAAATGATGTGCTTAGGCTAATTTGCATACTTTTCCTTCAATTGGGGTTTGAAACAACATTTTGTTGTTATTGTTAAGGAAAGCCTCAGCCTCTCTTGCTAATCCAAATGTGTTAGATTAGGCAAGTTACTTAATCTCTCCAGGCCTCAAATTCCTCAACTGTGAAATGAGAATGAGAAATGGACCCACATCATAGGACTGTAGCGAGGAGTCATGAGTTGATGCTGTAAAATTCATAGAATAGTGGTTGGTACATAGTAGGAGCTCAGTAATTATAGTAACATATGTAATATATGATAACATGTATGTACTGTCATTATTCATTAAGCATGTACCTAGTCCTACGCTTGCTATCACAGAAAAGTAAAAAGGATGCAATATCACTGTGTACCCAGCCCAAGACCTAGATGCATGCTAGCACATAGCAGGTGTCCAGTCATGGGATACATGAACAAATGGATTATAATCATCATAAATCACTTTCCCACAGATGCAAGTGTTTGAAAGTCTTTCTTCCCTTCTAGATTCTGAGGTCCTCTCAGGCAGGGAATATGTTTCATTTCGCTCTCAACTCCCACCACCTAACAGTACATCTCCCAGACAACAGAAGTTCAATAAATGCAGAGTTGTTGAATGAATGAATGAATGAATGCTGAAGTGTAATTATTCTTAATTAGTGTGCAGGAAATGTTTTTGTTAGTAGCATGGTTGTCTTCCTCACAGACTAAGAACTCCACTGTCTGTGTCACCAACATCTACCTCGGAGCACAGCACGTCAGGTAGTCAGCAGGTGCTCATTGGCATATGGCCACAGCCAAGAGTTCAGAATTTAGGGTCACAGAGACCCAAGTCTGAATCCCAGCCTTATCACTTACGAGCTGCATAACCTCAGGCAAGTCGTTAGTGCTTTATGGAAAAACTATGGGCAGGGAAAAATGACAGCACCTTTTTCATCTAGTTGATATGAGACGCAAATAAGGAATTTTCCATCAAGAGCTTAACACAGTACCTGACACAAATTAGATACTCAATATAGATACTACTATGAATAAATGAATGAATGACCTTTCCCAAGAGTCTTGATAGAGGAAGAGGGACTTAGTGTATAATAACCAGCTGGAACAGAGTTCACAATTGCAGGAGCCCCACAGATAAAATGTTCTGTGTGGGAGGAGCATTGATTTTACAGCAACCACATCTAAACTCTACTTCCCAGTTTAAAGTGTTTTATTATCTTGGTTAGTAAAACTGAGGTTCCAAGAAGGCAAGGGTTCAGATGGGTGAATCCATCACTCACTGGCTGGTGTTTTATCGCCAACGTCCATCTTGGATCATCTGCAAAATCCCAGACAAGGAACCCCGTGGGTGCTGTCAAGAGCTTCCAGAAGGCAACGTCTGGGTCTTATCTGTCTATCTCTCCACTATGCCTTTTCCCTATTTCCAAAGAAAGTAGACCTCTGGAAAGGCTGAGAAGGAAATAAACTTGTATAATGCATGAGAATCCCTGCTGAGGCTTCATTTATAGAATCTCCCTTAATTATTAGCCGAATTTCAAAGGTGAATTATAGCCATTTGATTATAGATAAGGAAGCTGAGGCTCAAATGGCTAAACAGTAGTGGATTAGCTTTCTTTCTTCCTTCCTTCCTTCCTCTCTCTCTCTCTCTCTCTCTCTCTCTCTCTCTCTCTCTCTCTCTCCTCTCCTCTCTTTCTTTCTCTCTCTCTCTTCTTTCTCTCTTTTCTTTCTTTCTCTCTCTCTTTCTTAACAACAACAACAACTTTCTCCTCTCTCTCTCTCTCTCTCTTTCTCTTCTCTCTCTCTCTTTCAACAACAACTTTCAACAACTTAACAATAACCAACAACTTTTTCTTTCTTTCTTTCTTTCTTTTTCTTCCTTCCTTCCTTCCTTCCTTCCTTCCTTCCTTCCTTCCTTCCTTCCTTCCTTCCTTTCTTCCTTTCTTTCATCATTCATTCAAGATCTGCTTTTTCTTCCTTCAAGACTTTCTATTCTGTACCAAGTACTTGGTAGGAGCTAGATATACAGAGATGAATAATATATATCTTTGCCCTCAAAGAACTTAAAATCTAACCATTCTTTGAACTCAGGTATGGCTCAAAAGTGCAAGTTCTTTCTTCTCTCCTCTCCTCTCTCTCTCATGTTGCCCTAATGACTTCAGGCAGGGAGCTGCCCTCTTCAAGAGACCAGGGCTGGGAGTGGTGGATTGTCAGGGCCATTGCCTGTAGTCCTGGTTGGTATCTACATAAAGTAAACTGGTTTGGTCTTACCTACCCTCGATTCTAGAAAAAAAATTAATCAATGCTCTTTAATAGGCCAAATAAAGGCATCACTTTAAAAGAAACTTTAATAAACATTCCAGACTTCACAGAGACAGATGAGAGAACTTCAACAGGGTCTGCTGAGAGTGATGTTACTGACTTCATCTGCAGTGGTCCCCAACCTTTTTGGCACCAGTGACCGGTGCTCCTATGAGAATCTAATGCCTGATGATCTGAGGTGGAGCTGAGGCGGTGATGCTAGTACTGGGGAGCAGCTGCAAATACAGATGAAGCTTTGCTGGCTTGCCAGGGCCTCTCACCTCCTGCTGTGCAGCCTGGTTTCTAACAGGCCACCAACTGGTACAGGTCTGCAGCCCAGGGGTTTGGGAACCCTGATTCATGGCAACGATATGTTAGTGTTTTATCCTCTTGTGCATGTGGGAAAATACATTTTGAGCAGAATTGCATGGGATTATATAGATGTACCTGAATGTATATACATAATTAATATGCCTGCTATTTCCATCAAGCATAAGCTAGGACAACCAGCTAATGACATTTGGCGAGAAATAAATTAGTTCTTTTGGGTCCTGGGGTAGTTTTATTCTAAGTAGTTATAAAAATAGTCATTAACTTGGGCCTAGTATGTGACAAAGGGTACCTACCCATTATTGTATTAGACTGTCTCAAACAACTTTGAGAGATTAGCGATATGGAAAATTAATCCTATTTTTCATAAAAAGAAACTGAGGGTGAGAGGGACTGTGATGAAACAGTTCCTTGGCCTTGATTTTTCCTGACATTGACATTTTTTGAAGAATATTGGCCCATTATTTTGTCGAATCACCCTCAATTTGGGCATATGCACTTTGAATTCTTACAAAATGTCACCATGCCATCCATATAGGTCTGTAACTTGCTTTTCTCCTTCTCGAGCCTTTTTCCTATAATTGGAACAAGGCCCAGAACTTTCCCAAGTCAGGTTCTCTTCACTGGCTCCTTCCCTCCCCAGTCTCCAATACCCTGTCCCTCTTCTGGGATCCCTTCCCGGATGCCTTCTCAACCTCTCTCCCCTCCTGTCCCTTGCCATGCTTCTATGGCCCCAGGCTGGCTTCTCTGCTGTGCTAACGAAGCTGCACTATTCTTAGGTCTTCTTTATGCATCTGTGTTTCCCACTAGGCTACGGAAATTCACTGATTCAACCACAAACAGCAAATATTTAATGAGTGTCTGCTGTGTTGTCTGGTCCAGGCATAGGAACAAAACCCAACAGGGCCAGCCTTCAAGGAACTTACACTCTCTGTGATCTTTCATTTATTCACCGATTCAGCACACTCATTCATTCATTTATTCAACAAATATTCATTAATAGTCCACGTGCTGGGCTGTATGCCTGCAGCATGCTGGTCACTCAATATTTGCATATGGGATGGACCACCTTTGCTATGAGAGAGAAAAGATTAGGCTGGTTAATCTCACATAGCAACAAAGAATTTCCAAAGAACTTCAGACATTCTCATGGGCCCTGTATACATGAAGGAATTGAAAAGAGTGCTGGCATCTCTGAGAGCATCTCTCACTGCAAAGAATGTGAGCTGAGGGGGATTCCTTACACTGTCCATGGGGGCTCAGCCAGATCCAGGCACCTTGGTTCAACTTAATATAACTCCTTGCCATGGACTTCCAGAAATACCAGCTGACTGAGATTCAGAAATCTGCCTCCTGGAGCTGACACAGCTGCCAGAGGTGTACTTTCTGAACTTGGGCCCACCTCTGTCTCTTTCTGGGCCTCAGATTCTCCCTCTCTAAATGTAGTGGCTTGGGCTGAATCAGTATTTTCCAAAATGCACTGTGAGTTAAAATCTCATGGGGAGCTTTAAAGACACAAACACTGAAGGTAAACCCCTGCCTACTGCCTAGGAAGCTCCACATACGCTTCCCCAGAGATTTCTAATGTTTCAGTAAACTGTGCCTGGATTATTTGACCCCCAAACCATGACCTTTTATAATTCCTTCATTCATGATAATTATGCTAACCATTTACATGCCAGGCACATGCTGAGCTCTTTACTCACATGATCTCATTTAAGCCACATAATGGTCCATCTGGATAGAGATGATTATCTCCATTTTACAGCAGTAGCCACTGAGGCTTGGAGAGATTCGGTGACTTGCTCAAGGTCACAAGGCTCAAGATAGACCCAGCGGTGGGATTTTTACCCGAGTCTGAGTGACTTGAAAAGAATTTGCTGCCTCTCTGTGGTTTGGGTGGGGGTGCTTGTCTACTCACCGTGTTTCCAACCAGGTCTCCCGGCAACTCTCTTCCCTGAAAACCTAGTTAACTCTTTTAATGAACCAAATAAATGTGCCCCGTGAAGTGTGTGATAGATCACGCTCAGCGTTCCACGAACCAGGCACAGGTTGGCCATGCACCGGGACGGCCTCTCTGACATGAATGATTGCTGCCATCAGCCCTCTTTCTGCTCCTGTGCTTGCAGGGGACAAGCTGAGCCAGGGATGTGTTAGTACTCAGGTTTCAAGTCTTGACTTGGCCAAAGATAAGTCGTCAGAGTTTGGGGCATTCAAAGACCTAACAAAAAGTCATTGTGCCCAGAATATCAAAAACAGGAAGAAGTAGGCAAAATGAGCGAAGAGGTGGATGAGGCCAGATTCTATAGGGCAGGGAGGCTGCCAGAGGGGTTGAGTTTATTATCAGGTACTTTGAAGTCACATAAGTGGGGGAGTGGCCTGTTCTGGTTTGATGACATTGTCTATGAAACAGAGGAGGATTATTTAGGAGGCTGTGGCAGACAGAACTTGAAGGAGTTAATCCCATCCCCTAACACACTCCCGTGAGACAGGCTTGCCTGTCTCTTGCCTCCCAGCTAATGTCTGGAACCACTGAATCCCAGTCTGCCCCACCCACCACTCCTGGCACAATCTCTCCCCATCTGCATGGGATGGAGGTGGAGGCTCTGAGCCTGCTCAAAAGTCCATAGCATTCGGCTATGTTTAAAACCCCCAACTCATCTACCGACTTGTCCCCTCAAACCTGACCTGTGCTTTGAAAGACTTTCTTTGTCCTCCCTTCATAGCTAGAACACAGAGAAAATGGCAGAGAGGAGAGGTAAAGAATATAAATTTAGACAAACTATGATTAAATCCACCCTTCCCCTCCTCCCAAACTTGATCAGACTGTACCAAATTGATCTTATATATATTATCACTGACTCTCTGTTTAATGTAGGCCTGACCTTGCTGGGTAAATGAAACGACATTTATAATACAGCTTAAATATAAAAATGTGCTTGGGGCAGAAATTAGACATACCATGCCTTCTTCAGCAAAAGACATTTTTACAAATGCATGAGCACCTGAACCAATTTGGAGGCCCTGTCATTTTGATTTAGAGCCGGGGAAGTGGGGCTGATCCCTAAAGAGGAAAAACAATTACCTGGTGAGAAAGATTTTTAAATTCTGGTTCTTATCACCGAAGTGCCTTGGACTCAAAAGTATCATGTAGAGAAGAGGGTTGACTCGTGAGTGAGACCCTTCTTCACCTGCATAACTCAGAAGTCCCGTATGACTTCCACATGCTCACTCTTCCAGGCAGTCTTCCTTGTACCTCTAAACTGAGTTACAAACATCTCGTTGGAGGATTCACATCCACTTTGTTTCTGTTAGCTAATGCTGCATAACAAATCACCCCAAACTTAGTGGCTTAAAATAACAATCATCTATTTATTATCTCACATGATTCTGTGGTTTGTGTGGGCTCAGCTTGGAGATCCTTCTGTTTCATGTGGTGTTGGACAGCGGCACAGTCATTGGGTAGTTAGACTGGGCTGGAAGGCGCATAGTTCACCCGTATATCTGCCAGGTTGAGATGCTTGTCATCCAAGCATCTCGGTTTTCCTTCACATGGCCTTTCCGTGTGTCTTAGGATTCTCCAAGCATGGCAACTGGATTCTAAGAGGCAAAAGCTAGAGATCTTTTAAGGGCCAGCTTCAGAAGTTACATACCGCACTCTGTTGGTCAAAACAAGTCACAAGGCCAGCTCAGATTCAAGGGGAGGAGAAATAGACCCTGCTCTTGATGCAGAGGAGTGGCAGAGACTTGCCAGCCATCTTTAAATCGATATGTCTCTTATACTGATTCATGCTCTAGAATTCATTGTGCTATTACCATGTGCTTGGCAGCTGCTATGTTAGGTACTCATCACTCTATATGCAGTTGTCGGTTTCTGCCTATGTCTCCTTGCACAGAGGGTCCCTTGTCTAATTCATTACAGGTACAAAAGAAGTGCTGTAGGTTCAGGTTCAATAGAGAGATCACAGTCCTGGGTATTACAAGTATGATTACAAGTATGATCATTCTTAACCCAGGATATTATTGTAAAATTGCAGGAATCTGAGGACCAACATTATATTCTTTAATAGTAGCAACAGTAATAATAACAGTGGTCATAATGATGATTAATGATAGTACGTATTAATAGCAGTATAATTCCTACTGCTCTAGTACTAATAACTGTAACACTGCCTCACACTTAGGCAGCATTTGGCCATTTAAAAGCTTTTTTATTTCTTTTACCTTACCGCCTTATCCAATGATCTTGTGAAATGCCCCAGGATGACTTTTGTTATAATCCAAAGTTTATAAATGAAGAAACTGAGCCTGAGAAGGGATGAAACCTTATTATTGGTCAATCATAAAGGATATAATTTATCAAGAGCCTACTATGTGCCTGGCAAATTACATCAATGATTTAATGCCTTCTTGTAGCAATGGTGTGAGATAGATACTATTAATGCCACCATTATACAGATGAAGAAACCAAGGCTCAGAGATGAAGTTCTTTTCTTGTCGGTGTCATGGCTTGGATTTGCTTCTGGATCAGTCTAACTCATGAGTCAGTGACTCTTTCCACAATGCTACACTGACTTCCTCCCACACCATCATTTTCTAAATCACTTCGAAGCTGAGAAAATTCATGTAAAATAGTGTGCAAAATCAGAATGAGGGATTCTTCTACGAATAACTTCCACCAGCTTTAGAGCCTACCATTTGCAGTGCTTTTGACCTTGGAAGCTTTCAATCTTCACCTGCTTGGTTCTCGGTACCTGAGGCTACCAGGAAGTAAATTTCCAGGTAAGTGAGTTGCTGTATGTGTAAAGTTACATGAGGTTATTGAGATGTGCAGAGAAAGTTAATTCAAGGATTGAGTCACTTTGAAGTTGTAAATTAAGCACTTCATGGGAGCAAACATATATGTTTTTCAGCATCTATGATAAAACTCATCAGCTGGTATTTTTGCAAGTACTAAAAGGCAGGATATTGCAGGATTAGGCATGCTGATTTGAAATCAGGTCACCTGGGATCAGATCTCATCTCTGCCACTTATCAGCTATATAATCTCATAAGAGTTATTTAACCTCTTTATGCCTCAGTTTCCTCATTTTTAAAAGAGATTTATAGTAGCACATATTTCACAGGGTTGTGGAGAGGATTAAGGAGGCTAATATATTTACTATATGGTCAGACTTGGTTCATGGGCTCATATTTGAACCATCATTGGGGCTGGAGTGATGTAGTACCTGCCTGGCTCACACATGGATTGAGAATGGGGGATGGGAATTTCCTAAAAGACAATCAAAATGCTGCCACCAAGAGAAAAGCCACAGAGAAGTCCAATATGTTAGGGAACCAAGGACTCCTTTTTTTTTCTACCATGTCTCTCAATCGATACCTAAAGGACTCAGGAAGGGACTAAGTAAGTGCTAAAAATAAGATGACATGAGTGTGAATTAAGCAGATATGTTTCTTCACAGCAGGGTCTACAAAGTAGCTTGTGCCCAGACCCAACACTGCTATTCACCATTCTACCTTCTTCAGGAGACAGCAGGGAAAGTCTGCAGGGAAGAACCTGGGGCTTGGCAAGGCAGAGACCTGTCCGTTTAGCAGCAAGTTGTCATCAGTTGTGAAACACTATTCTATAAATATGTAGGGTATCTGAGAATTAAGCATGTGCCAGGTGTCTCCAAGAGGCAAACATTTAAGCAAAAACCTCCTGTTCAATGAGAATAAAGAAAATGTACCATCAGCTAAGTCCCTTCCTTTCCCTGACCCTCAGTTTTTTCATCTGCAAAATGAGAAAGTGTACGAGATGATCTCTTGGGACTCTTCCAGTTCTTGTGCTCAAGAAATTGTGTCAAAATTTAAATGGCTTTAACAACAGCTTAAAAGTAAGGAGTCAGGGCACATCTACTAACTCAGGGAGTGATATTGGGCAAGTAACTTCATCCATTCATCTGTCTGTACATCTATCCATCTACCTAGCCATCCATCTGTCCATCCGTCCATCCGTCTGCCTGGCCTATATAATAATATCCATCCATCTCATCCATCCATCTATCCATTCATCCATCTATCCATTCATTCCTTTGTATCCATCCATTTGTCCGTCCACTCATCCATCCATTCCAACTATTCATCAGTCTATCCATTTATCTTTCCATCCATCCACCCACTGTCCATTCAATCATCCATCTTTTCATCTATTCATCAATCTGTTCCTTCATCAACTCATCTGATGCAAGTCCATTTTAAGATTTTGGTTTGCCCTAAACAGTCTTATTTTTGAGTCTCAAACTCATGTCATGTCATATAAATTAAATGCATTTTTATTGTAACATTTTACAGGAAATATTAAAGTTACGCTTTTGAAATTATTTTGTTACCACAGTAACTTTCTCAATTTATATTTATCTATATGTTCTTTAAAAATCATCGAGTATACTCAGGACTTCTTATGAAATGAGACTAACTCATCAACTCTTTTCAAATATAATGAGATTTATATGAACACTAACATTTTTTAAATACTAAGGTTGACATAATGGTATGTTATGAAGGCATTTAATTTAAACTTTTATTAATTTTGCTTGTGCAGTTTTCTTTTACCATTTTGGAGCCGATATATTGTTTTTAGTTCTCAGACATTTTCATGAGCTCTTAAAAAGCTCGTAGGCCTCAGGCTCTAATGGGTAAAATAAGCCCATTTCCTAGTCCTTTACTATGCTTCCTGCATTTCTTGGCTCTCATCTGAATGAGAAGAAGGAGATCATGCAAATGAATTATCTGGTCAACCTAAGATAATATGATACATAAAGGAAACACAACATGAAACATACCAAAGAGATTTCTTCATATTCACCCTCTACCCCTTTGGGCAGTCCTGTCCTAAATAGAAACAATAATTCTGGACAGATGAGAATGAAAATTAAAGACAGTTTTGAGCACTAGTCATAAATTGTAATGGATACCTATTCTAGTAAGGAGCATTTTGATTACTTTCTGAAATGTGAAATAGCATATTTATCTTTTCTGATCACATCAGGAACATTTTTTTTTCAACATAAAAAGAGGTTTCAAGAAATGCTGAAAGGTTTAGGATAATGAAGGCAAATTGCTCTTACAACAGCAGGGAGTTGTGAGCAGTTTGTATATCTTTGAACATGGAAAAATGAGAGAATTCCCCAGGGGAAAAAATCCCTCAATTTGTCATCAGAAAATCCATGTGAGAAAAACATGGCTTGATGCCTGTGGAATACATATGAATCAGAACTCTTAGTGAATATTCTAGTCCGTCACTCTTACTTAAAGATGAAGCAAGTATGACTCAGAGAGGAGAGATTACTTTGCCAAGATCACAAAGCAAGTTTTGTGTCAAGGCCAAGAGCTGACCCTGGCCTGATGCTCTTCTTCTATCATATTGTGACACATCATCCTAAAATAGTGGGAAATGCATGAATAAAAATGGTGCTCTTTACAGTTTGATTTTATTTGATATTTTTGAACATTTGGGAGGCATGTAGAAAAGTTAATTATCTCATCCCCACCCCCACTGCAACAACGAAATCTATGTTAACATCCAATGCCAATCTTTTTTTCCCTTCGTTATAATTTTGAAAAGCAATTTTCACTTTATGTTTCTATATGCTTCTCGAGTTCTATAATGTTTAGACATTCCATGGCATTCAATTTTGCACAATTCCCTGTAGCTATTTGGGTCAAATTCTTCCAGAAATAATTACCATGCTGGAGATCACGGTGCTGTGTGTACAGTGCACCCGAGTTGGCTATCCCTTGAGTGTCAGGACTGTGCCAGTTATTGATGGAAAGAAATTGCCTAAGACAGAAGCCCTGTCCCCAAGAGACTCAGAGGCTGATGGGGAGGTTAGATGTATAAGTAAACAATTTTGACAACCAGCAATGTGTCCTGTGATAGGAATAAGCTCCAGAAGTCCAGGGATACACCTGACCCAAACTGGGGTTTAAGGAAGTCTTCCTGGGAGAAGTGATTCCTGAGCTGAGTCCCAAAGGATGGGTAGCACTTGGCAAAATAAAGATGGGAGAAAGAAAGACATTTCTGGCTCAGAGAATAGCAAGCTCAAAGGTTGGAGGTAAGAACTTTGGGGAAAAGCAACCTTAGGTGCAACTAGACCATACTCCCATGATTATCATTTCACAGATGGGGAAACCAAGACCCCTTTGAGACTAGGCTGCTATTATACAGGCTAACTCATTCTGTTGTCCTTGGCCTTTACAGAAGTCTAGGATGATTATCTTCTAGACTATTGTTATAAGTTCTGCATCTCAAAGCTAGGAAGATGTGGATTAAATGTGCGCATGAATCTCTATCCCCACTCCTGAATTCAGAAATTCTTACCTTGCAGTTGCTAGTTGGCAAAACTGGACTGCATGTCAACTGCCTGATCCACAATTACTGTTTCATCCAGGCCACGCCGATGATATTTGAGAATCTGCATATAAATGAACCACTGGGCGATGCAATAAGTTCTTAGGAAAGGATTGGGGGGTTATTTGGGAGTGGGGGTACTCCTGGTGGTATAGGAAATAGAGCATAGTTGTTAAAAGCTTGTACTCCAGATTGTTACCTCTCAATTAGAATCCCAGTTCTACCACTTATAGGCTGTGCATCCTGGAGAAAGTGACTCCATCTCTTTTTCTCCTCACCTGTAAAATGGGGATAGGACTAGTTCCCGTCTGGAGGAACACTGAGTGGATACATATGCGTGTAAAGGTCTTGATTGAGTGCCCAGCAAAGTGCCCAACAAATGGGAGCTGTTGGCAGTTATCTTCTTTTAATTCAAACCAAATTCCCTCAGCCTTCCCTCAGGCCTCCCAGAATTGTTTTGGGCCAGCTACGTCCCCTGCCACACTCTTTTTAAGAAAGGTTTATGTCAAGCATAAAGCAATATGGAGATGTAAGGTGCTAGAGCGCCTCTCAAGTACCCTGCAAAGCCCTCAAGTAACCGTCAGGAATGACCAGTGTGGGGAGTTATGTTGGTTCACCCTTTGTCTCCCCTGCTCTGGTTTTTCAGATAACTGGACTTTGCCTGACTTTGCAAGACCCGCTCACATTAAATGCCACCTCAAGCTCTCAAGCTATCTTTGACATGCCTGCTGCCTATGAGTGAAATAGTCTTCATACAATAAAGTAGAGAGGGGTGAAAAAAGTGTTACAAAACTCTTCAGGGTATTAAGAATTATATGGTTATTTAAAAGCCCAGCATCGAGAGTCAGAGTAAGCTTAGTTCTAATTTCAACCTAGCCACTGCCTAGCTGTATAACCTCAGTCTCATTAGCAACTCTCTCTGAACCTCAATTTACTCATTTCTATAATAAGGAGAGTAATACCCGCCTTACTGTGTTATCATGAAGATAAAATGGCATCAGAATATGTTAAGTGTTTGGCACTGTCTTGGGGTGTACTAAGCACTCAGTAAATTCTAGCTATTTTATTCCTATATTTACTCATTCGTTTAGAAAAAAAAAAAGAACTGTCTAAATATTGTCTACATATGCCATGTCCCAGGATAGATGCTGGTGATATAGTTGCAAGCAAATAGATGTGATCTCTGCCCTCATGAAGCTCAGCCCATCAGAAGAGAAAGACTATAAGTGAGTTTATATATCTATATCTATATCTATATCTATATCTATATCTATATCTATATCTATATCTATATCTATATCTATATCTATATCTATCTATTACAAATAGGAATATGAGTGCTATGAAGGCATCAACCAGGGTGCTGGGATCAGGGAATCAGTGGTCAGGGAGGACCTCCCTTAGGAGGCAACCTTTAAACTAAAGTCTGATAGATGAATAGGGGTTCACCAGGCTGAGAGCAAAGGCCCCGAGGAAAGAATGAGTTTGTCCTGTTTGAGTCAGAACCAAGGCCACTGTGGATGTAATATGGTCAATAAGGGCAGGCATGGCCAGAAATGGAGTTAGAGAAATAGCCAGGCTCTGGAACACACAGGGCCTTGCAGTAAGTGTTTAGAGGCAATCTAAGAAGTGTAGGAGGGAAGTCATTGAGAGGTGTTAAGCAGTTGAGTGAGCAATGGGGTCTGAGTTTCAATTTTGAAATCTCACTTTGGCTCCTAAATGGAGAATGAACTGTAAAGGATGACCAGTTAGTTGGAAAGCTATTGTAGTCATCCAGTGAGGCAACATGACAGCTTGCACTTGAGTGGAAGCTACAGAGATAGAAGTGGCAGGTTCAGGTCTAGTTTGAAATTAAAGTCAACAGATTGGTTGATGAATAAAATGTAGGAGAAAGGATGAAAACAGAATCAAAGATGTCCCCTAGGTTATTGCTTGAGTGACTGGCTGGATCAGGTGGTACCATTTGCTGGGATGGAAAAAATTTTGGAGATAGATCAAGATCAGCTTGAGGGCTCTTGCAACATAACATTGAATGGAAGATATCTATCATCAGCAACACAATATGTCCATATTGTGGATGCATCTTATATACTGATATATTTAGAAGGGTGTATACAAATAGCTGTAGATATGGGTATGCCCCTTCCCATAAATACACTCAGACTCCTTCTATTACATCCCCTTATTTTATTTCCTTCAAAGCACTTATGAAAAACAGAATTTTCTTATTTATTTTTTTTCATAGGTACCATCCATCTCCCCAGCTAATTCCCCAACTAGAATGTAAGGTGCATGAGGGTGGGGCATTTGATTATCTTGTTTATGGTCAGTCCCCGGCATCTAACACTGCATCTTGCACATAGTTATTGCTCCATAAATTCTTGTTGTAAATGTAAGTATATATGTTGACATGGTGATGTGTGCATTTAACTTCCATCGCTTGCCAGATGTTCCATTTCGTATACTTAAAATGGCCAAATGGATTCTCAATAGGTTCTCTCCACGGACTGTAGAAAACCTGAGGCTGGCCTTCCTAGGCAATCTGCACACTGCCACCTATGTTGTCATCCTTCCCGGGAGGAGAAACTGCAATTCTAGTGAGGAGAGAGCCAGGAAGGGTTCTGGTGTAGGGACAAATGAATGTCAAGAGCTTTCTTTTATGAAAATGGGATGGTTGGTGGCCTTCCAGGAAGACTCAACAATGTTGATTGACTGCAGGAAGAGTTAATATCTGCTCCTAACCCAACCGGGCTCAGTTGCTAAGCAACTGCCTCCCTGGAGTTATATAATATGTAAGAGAAACACATTTATTATTTTTTTTTTGCAAATGGAACACAAGCTTTCTAGATGATAGGGGCTTTTCACCTTGATGTTTCTGATCTCCAGTTGACTTGGGTGAGTTAGACATGGGAGTGACCTTGTGGGAGCTTTCAAGCTGCCTTGACCAAAGAGAACACTTTCATCTAATATGAGATGGATTTGGAAAGACATGTGAAAGAGCAAGCTATTCTGTTCTTTACTCACATGGATTTCCTGGGGAGCTCTGGCACGGCCCCATTCCCCTCTGTGGATTCTCCACAGAGCTTTGGTGGCATCAAATCTCCCTGAAGATTTGACCAAGCTTACAGCTGGATTTGGGCAAATAGAGAGAAGCTACTAGTCTTCCCAGGGTCTCAAGGAATTATCCACCTTCTTGGTCTTTGAAACTGCAAACATGTATTGAATAAATGAATATGTAACTCCACAATCATGCAGTATTAGAGAAGCAGAGGGTTTCAGGAGTAAATCACTAGCTTTGAAATTATACAGAACTTAGTTCAAATCCGGGCTCCTATTGGGCAAATTACTTAACCACTTTGAGCCTCAATTTTCTCATCTGTAAAATGGAGGTGATAATGATGATGATGATGATGAAATGATGATGATGATGACGATGATGATGATGATGATGATGATAAAACCAGCCTTAAGCGCTTTTCAGGGCTGTGGCCAAGATCTGGTGGGATAATATATATGAAAGTATATGGGCTTCAGAAAGCCCATAAAGCTATATCAATATTAATTATCACTAGAATTATGCCAAAACTGTAACTTAGATTCAGTGGTTCCTCTGGAAGTCATGGTGTGGATAGTGATGGCAGGAGCACATATGTATACAGAGATAGCATAAGGGAAAAAAATGAAAATAAAAACAAGAAGGGATCTCCAGGTAAGGGCAGCTCATCATGAAGGTATGACTGTGTCTGAGTTGCATGATAAGTAAATCAGGAATCGATTTATAGAAAGACTTCTTACTAGAGTCCTATAATTAAGTGATTCTCAGCTACTCAAGGACTGGGAAAGCTTTAAAACGCATAGATGAAAAGACCCTACTCTGGTTTGATAGGGCCAGAATCTGTGCTGACGGATTCTGGAACATTTATTATTTTACTTCTAAGAAAATTTCATAGAATATTTATGGAGTGGAATGCTTTACCACATTCCAGGCACCATATAAAGGACTTTGCATTCAGTATCTCAACCATCACAAGAATCTTATGAGATGAATACAATCCCCGTCACTATATAAATAATGAAAACAGGCACAGAGAAGCTAAGTAACCTGCCCAAGGGCACACAAATAATAATAGGACTGGACTTCATTTCTAGCTCTCAAATCCTACTCTTAACTATCCCAACAATACTGCTTTTCCAGGCACATTGAAAATGTGATTTAAGGCACAGTAATTCCGTATACTAACATATTTTCAGAATCTTATTATTAGGTAAAGCAAGGCTCACCTTTGCATGTTGTGTAAGTTATGAGTGATATTGGATCAACTGCTATGACAGAGATTAAAATATAATTGTGGCTTAACCAAGATAGAAGTCTGTTTCTCTGGCAATGAGTCTGAAGCTAACAAGACAGATCTGGAATCACTGGGGACCACAGGCTCCTTTTAACTCATTGCTCTGACATCCTCAACATGCAACTTCCTTTACATCATCAAAGATAGCTGTTCTACCTCTTGTCGTCAAACCCAACTTCCAGCCAATGAGTAAGGGTACAGAGAGACTGGTGGGCACTCTCTTTGAGGGCATTCAGAGGGAATCAGACCCAAATGGCCACATCCAACTACAACGACATCCAAGTATGTTAATATTTATATAGCTTTATGGCATTTCTGGAACACTTTCATATGGAGCTGAAAGTTTTAAAATATCCTCAGTGGCTATGTCATCAGCTAAAATGAAAGGAGGCCAAATATATGGTGATAAAAGGAAATTTAATTTTGGGTGGTGAACACACAATACAATATACATACATATATGACATATTATTGAATTATTCCCTTGAAACCTATATAATTTTATTAATCAATGCCACTCCAATAAATTTAATTTAAAAATAAAATAAAATAATAACATGTGGAGCTTTATTATTTAAAAAAAAAAAAAAGAGGAAAAAGTCTATTGGGGACAATTAGCAGTCTCAACTTCCCAAGTCCTGGGGGAGTTATTCCTAAGAATTTGAGGAGACATCCAGCTAGTATCCACCTTCTAGGTTAATTTCTAACTTACTCTCTCCAGAATAGAAAACCTGGGAGGGAAGGGGAAGTCTGGGAGCTATTTAACTTGAGTCTATTCATCCGAGAGGAAACCCACAGTTTGATGACATCGAATGCTACTTAATGCAAAATGATAACTTAAGGGAGAGGCAAAGCAATCTCTTTAATTACATTGGTTTGATTCGTGTACCTGATGCTTTTGAGTAGAGGTTCATTTAATTGATTCTTTCACATGTGCAGTCCCATTACCTCTGGATGTTTCCAGAACATATTTATGAAGCAAAACAAGTGGAAAGAGGTACATCCAGGGCCGCAGGCAAGGATTGATTCCAAATCATCCATGCAGCTTTTTAGCAGTTCAGTGAATTTCCTTCTGCCAATTTGTACTTTTGGCAAATGAGTAGAGGCCCCTCATGCCGAGATTGAAAGTTGGTGTAGCTTCAGCCCCGTAGGTCTTTAGACCTAACTAAACATACAAAGAGAAGGAAAGGAAGCTGGTAGCTACAGAGCACCTCCACTACCCTGGAGGTGAGCCTGACACTTTTCATATGTCACCACTCTTAATTATGCGTATAGTAAGCCAGGTCCTGGGCCAAGCACTTACACGCATGGACTCCGTGAAATCTCACAATATCCCTCTGAACTGGGCACTGTTATTTCCATTGTACAGATAAGGAACTGAGACTCGGTTGTTAAGTTACTTAGCAAAGACCACACTGACAGGAAGTGCCGGGGCTGAAATTGGCATGTAGCTGGGTCCCAAGACTTACCGAATCCTTCACCTTCCTTCTCTGTGCTTCAAACCATTTCCTCTTCCTAACGTATTTATTTCCTTTTATCTCCCCTCCTTTCTTCTAATATTAAAACTTTAGCTGTATGTCAGCACTCTCTATCTGTGGGTTCTGCATCTGCTGATTTAACCAGCCAAGAATCAGAAATATTCAGGAAGAAAAATGTTATATAGTTTCTGACGTGCACTACGTTGTTAGGCCTACAATGATTACGTCTGTACTGAACATGTACTGAACATGAACAATACATTTTTCTTGTCCTTATTCCCTAAACAACATAGTATAACAACCATTTACATAGCATTGTATTAGGAATTATATGTAATCTAGAGATGATTTAAAACATATGGGAGGATGCGCATATGTTACATGCACATACTATGCTATTTTATATAAGGGACTTTATCGTCCGGAGACTTTTGTGTCAGTCAGCGTGGGGTGGGGGGAAGAGATTTTTCTGGAATCAATCCCCCGAGGATACCTAGGGACAACTAAACGTTCACATGTTTGTGTGCGTATGTGTGTGCGCTCGCATACGCACATAACTGTGTGCATGTGTGCGTGATCCATCCTTTCAATAATTTATTTCTGAGCTCTATGTGGCAGGGTGGTGGTTGGTGCTGGACACATAGCCTCTGACTTCAGGGGGTTGAGAGGCTAACAGGGAAGGAGAGGTCCTCCCTCTTTCTTAAGTCCTATCTCAGGTCAAGGGTCAGGGCTTGTGATATCCCCATCGGCCACAGTTTTCCCAGTGTCGTCTTCTCTGGGCCAGGATGTCAATGTATTTGGAGCACTGCGGTGTTCTCTTATTTAATAAGGGGTGGAAGGAGACAGGAAGGCAGTATGGTGCTGTGGGTACAGCCAATGTTTGGATTCAGTTCACATGACTTTTACAGCCATCGTGGCCCCTGATTCTTGGGTGTCATCAGTCTTCCTAGTCTCAACCAGTTGCCGGATTTGTCATTTTAAAGGAACTCCCTGATCATGTTTGTCTGGTGATTAAACAGACTCTGTGCCTCTGTGAGGCTCCCAGATGCAGCACAGCCTTGCCAGCTTCCATCCTATGGCCCTGGGACCATATCTAACCTCATTCTCACAACTACTCTCTGCTTACTGCCTCTCAAACACATCCCCACCTCTCAATCTTTATTCAAGCACGGTCCTTAGCCGAGCTTACCTCTCCCACCATCCACCAGTCAAAACCACATCCAAAATCCAAACCCAATTGAAATACTTTTAAGCTTCTTCTGGTCCCCCAACGGGGTCAGAGCCCTCTCTCTTGAAGCCCTAAGGCTCCTTGCACCTTTGTTCATATCTTATTTGGAATTTCCTTCCATGGCAGACTTATCTTTTCTCCTTGCTGACCTGTACGCTCTTCCAGAGATGAGAATGTTTTCTATTCTGAGCCCAAACCCCTGGCAGAATGCCTGGCATACAGTAGGCACTCAATAAAAATTAACATAATAGATTTAAATGTCTCTGGAGGTGATAGTGGAGCTTAATGTTTAAAAAACAAACCAACATCATAGATAGAGAACAAGCTGATGGTTACCAAATGGAAGGGGTGGGGAGATAAGATAAAAAAAAGAGAATTAAGATTGCACACCGATGTTCATAGCAGCATTATTCATAGTGGCCAGGACATGGAAGCAACCAAAGTGTCCTATGATGGATGATTGGCTAAAGAAGCTGTGGTACATATATACAATGGAATATTACTCAGCCATAAGAAGACATGAAATACTGCCATTTGCAACAACATGATGGACCTCCAGATAATCCTGCTAAGCAAAAAAGCCAGACAGAAAAAGTTGAAAATCATATGATATTACTTATATGTAGGATATAAACCTGAAAGCAACAAATGAACAGGACAAACAGAGACTCAGGGACATGGACAATAGAATAGTGGTTATCAGAGGGTAGGGGGAAGGGAGGAGGTAAAAGGGGTCAAATATGTGGTGACAGAAAGAAATCTAAGGGAAGTGAACACATAATGTAAATATGTATATGCCTTATTGTTAAAATGTACGGCTGAAACTTAACGGATTTCATTAACCAATGTCACCATAAAAAAAAAAGAAATTTAAAAAAGAGAGTGATTAAGAAGTACAAACTGCCACCTATAAAATTAGTCACAGGGTGTAAAATACAGCATAGGGAATACAGTCAAAACTATAAAAACCCTATATGATGCCAGATGATTACAAGACTTATCATCATGATCACTTTATAAGGTATATAAATGTCTAATCACTATGTCGTATACCTGAAACTAGTATAATATTGTATGGCAACTATATTTAAAAAAAAATTAGAAAAATGAAATAAAATAAAAGCATAGACTTTGGCAATGACTGTTTATATTTAAAGCTCATGATGCCAGTCTGTGGCAAGTACCTCAATTTCTCTAGGCCCCAGTTTCCTCATCTTTAAAATGAGAATGACAATATCTGCCTTGCAGGATTGCTGACAATGATTAAAAAGCTAAAGCATTGAAAGCATTTTCACATTCCTGGCCCATAACAGTAGCCCACTACATGGTAATTGCTATTATTATTATTATTGCTACTACTGCTACTACTACCAGTAATTTCTAAAGAAAACAGAAGCTTAGAAGTCCAGTTTTCTCTCTTCCCTTGTACTTTGCCTATATTCACATGTATCCTTTTTTTAAAATTAATTTGTTGGGGTAACATTGGTTAATGACATTTATATAAATTTCAAGTGTACAGCTTTATAATATGACCCGTATCCCTTAAAATGGTTAAATTTCTGATTCATATGAGAGCAGACTCTATTGCTTGATGATTTCAGTAAGAAAATGGAAAGGCCACTCCCAGCCTCCCAGGCCACAGTATGGTACCACTGAAAAAGGCACAGAGGTCCTCACAGGTTTCCATAAATTCATAATGGCACATTCTCTAATAGACAGTGAAAGAGGCATGGGCTGTTTCAGGAATGTTCCCAGCCTTTGAGATTGATGAATGAGAAGGCTGTCCAGCCTCCTCCCCAAAACTCTCCCTCGAGGCCACCGTCAGACACAGAATCCTGAGCTAGAGGGACGGGGAGGTGACAGAGGTTAACTCTGATATTCTTCTGCCAGTAAACAATTCATCAATTTTATGTCTTACTTTTTTCTGATGAGCTTAGTAGTGGAGGAGAGGGAGAATTTAATGATGATGTGGGCGGAAGGGCAGATCTGCTATTCAGTCACAGCCACACAAAAATAGCGAAGACCTTTAGATGAATAATGGGCCCCTGGACGCTTTAGAATATTCTCCACTGACCGTATTATCGAGCCTACATGTGCTTAATCATAAATCATCATTAACTAACTCTTAATAAAAATAATTTTTAAAAGTTTAAATTGGGCTGCAGTAATTTTCCTTAATCATAATACTTATACGGCATTATTTAATTTTCGAGTTTGTAGTAAAGCTTCTTTAATACCATTTTTGGTTTTCTAGTCGATCAACTGAGGACAGATTATCACTGCAGCGCCTCCTGGTGGAGCAATTCCTAGAGTTGCCCTGGTGAGAAGCGGCTTGGTTGCAAAGCTGTACCTCTGCACCTTGTGACTGATTTGTGAAGTCAAGCTGTCAGTGTCTAGATCATCTCTCTAGGACCTAGAACGCTGTGGGGTACATAAGCATTACTCCACAGACATTTGCTGAAGGAGTAAAAGAAGCTGGCAGTCACAACTTGCTCCCATCCCCATGCCATCCACCTTTGCCTGGAATGCCCTTCCCCGTCTCTCACCTTCACCTGAATGGCCTCTCCTTACATCTATCTTTGTGAAGCCTTCCCAGGAAATATGTCAGGCAGCATTTTAAGTCTTTGAAAATGCCATTATACTATCTGGAACGACCTCTTCACCCCTCCCACTTAGAAAACTGCTGTTTCACCCTTTAGAACTTAAATCAAATTGTTTCTTTTCTCAGTTAATTTCCAGAACCATCTCCGTTTCCCTCGATTCTGACCCCAGGGCAGAGGTAGTAGCTCTTTCCTCTATGGTCCCAGTTCTGCATAGCCTGTAAGTTTAAAAACACGTTATTGTTTCCTATATTCCAGCCACTTCATGTCCTCTACATACATTATCTTACCTAATTTTCCAAAGACCCTTCACTGTAGATACTATTATTATCATCTCTATTTTGGAAATGAGGAAACTAAAACCCAGAAAGGTAAAGTCACTTATACAAGGCTACACAGCTAATAAAGTGAAAAGTCAAGATTCAAAATTGTAGCCATCTGACTAACACTAAGCTGCCACCAATAACATGTAAAAACTCAAAAACCCAGAAAAGACACACAGACTGGTATATGTGCCAAGGCAACAAGACGGTGCATCCATCCATACTGCCTTGTCTCTGTGGTAAATGGGAATAATCAGAATATTCCTTGAAATAGGGAACAGCACTCATTTAAGGTGCCATCACATAACCGGAGAAACTAGTTTTAAGCTAAACTATCCGAGAACAGTGAAAGAACCCAGAGAAACTAAGCCATTTCTTTGTGAACAGAAAATTGAAAATGGCATTGAAGCATTGGACTCAAAGCTAATCTATGCCTGGTGGCCACAGTGATTTATTTTGAAAGCTCCAGGGGCAATTTATTCCTAAAAGGGATCTCTGAAATAATCCAGTGTTTTTTGAACACTGACAACACTTATTTCATTTGTAATGCATCTAAAATTTTGTTAAAGCCAAAAGCAAAAATTTCCATCTTAGCTCTATGAAAGGTTGACATATGAGGTCACTTTTGCTGAAGGTAGACATTGGGATAGGTATTTCTATTATGGTGCTCATTTCCTGTTTTTCTTTTCTTTTTTTTCAAGTCACTCACATCCATTATAATTGTTATGAGATAGTGGGGAGGAGGGTGAATGCCATACTCCATTCTTCTTGCTCTGATACCACAAAACTTGGTTAGAAGGCAGGATGCTGTAGAATGATTAGAAGCTTTGCAGTCAGACCTAAAATCCTGGTTCTATCAATTGTTAACCTCATCACCTTAGGAAATCTTCCCGATTCATTGTAATAATTTCTTTATTACAATGAAATTAAATGTTTATCTCACAATGTTGTTATTAAGACCGGATGAAATAATGCAGGTAAGGTAGCTGGTACCTAGTAGGTCTTCGGTATCATCAACGTATTAACATTTAATATATGTGTTGATATGGGTGGATTTAGATCTTCCATCTTAGTATTTTTTCTTTGTCTCTGTTTTTTCTTCTTCTGTCCCTCTTTTTCGGTGTTCTTTTGCATTATCTGAATTTTTTAACAATTACATTTTAACTTATCTGTTGGTGTTTTAGCTATATATCATTGCATTTTTTGATGATTTGCTAGGGATTACAATGTACATTCTTAAATTTTCATTAGAGTTAACATTGTACCACTTTGCATAAAATTTAGAAACCTTACAACCATAGACCCTTGTGTTGGTCATATATATTGGGAGGATGGGAGTTAAAGTGTTTACTTCCTCATTGATCAAATTATTGCCTCAGTTTGAATTGCCATGTCTATGAACTATCTCAAAGGATGCTCCATATAGAGCAGTCACATCTTAGATCTATGGTTGAGACTCTAAAGTCAGCTTATAAGGTAAACATCACATAGCATGGAACAATAGCGGAGAACCACACACCTTCCCTCCATCGGTCCATTATGGCCAGATTCGAATCCAATGTTGCAACAGATTATCGTTTCTTCATTTAGGGAAATAGCTGGTGTATTAGGGCAAATCATGCTAAGAGACTATAAGAAATACACCCTCCACACCTCAGTGACTGAGAACAGTAAAAGTTTATCTCTTGCTCATAAAATGTCTATTGCAGACATTCCAAGTCAACAGGCAACCTTCCTCATGGACATTCAAGCATGCAAATTCCTTCTATTCTGAGGCCTTGGGGCCTTGGAGTTCTTTGACGGGTCCTCAGCATCTATCTGGAAGACAAGTCAAGAGTGAATATGGAGGACCACATATAGGGGCTTTTAATAGATTGGGCCTGGAAGTGGACAGAACTCAGTCAGTACCTAACTGCAAAGGAGGCTGGGATATGTAGAATCCTCCACCACACTTGTCTTACATTGTGAGTTAAATTCACTCAGTGGAGCAAGATGCTTATACTTTGAGAGGTATGAGAGGACGGAGACTGACTGAGAGAGCAGCACATACTCATGGCCTGTTGCTTGATAAATACTCATCTTGTAAAATGTTAAACCAAATTGCCCAAATTATTTAACTTTCTTTCTTTTCTTATCTGGACTTGTGTAGATGAATTTATGTAACTTAAATGTGCACTTGATGTGACTCAACTACGTGCTGCCTAGCACAGTGACTGAGAAGTAAAGGATGCTCATTAAATGTTTACTGAATAAAGAAATGGATGGAAGAGGAAGAAGAGAGGGAGGGAAGGAGAGAATAAGGAAAAAGGAAAGGAGGAAGGAAGGAAGGAAGGAAGGAAGGAAGGAAGGAAGGAA
>NW_024356336.1:2812468-2812793 GCF_902729225.1 Pteropus medius
GAAGGAAGGAAGGAAGGAAGGAAGGAAGGTCAATGGAAATATGTGTCTTGTGAAGCTGTAGGTACCACACATCTATGTTAGCAAAAGATATCATTTGTCTATGAACAAAGGAGAGAAAGTGGGAGGATAATACAGTCCCACCACCTGAAAACTCAGTAAATATAAACCCCCACCCTTCTCCAGCCTCCACCCTGATGCACATACCACATATTCCCGTTGGTTCTTATCCGAGACTTATCAGACTAATGTCTGTTGGAGGAAAAAAAAGCAACAATAAAAGTATAAAGAAAGGAAGGAGAGAAGGAAGGAAGGGGAGGGAGGGAGG
>NW_024356336.1:2812881-2832165 GCF_902729225.1 Pteropus medius
AAAGAAAAAAAAAACTTTTCTGTGAACTAATCAAGAGCCTTAATCAATTCTCTAGTTCCTTTCTCTGCCTCCGGGGAGAAAATTGGAAGGCTTCCATTCAGATAGCTCATTTTCCTGAGTGGGTTCTGTAAAAGGACAGAACATTAGGGTTTTTTTTTTTTTCCTTTAAGGGAACATAGCGCTCCTTTTAGAATTCATTGGGACATTTTGAAACACAAACAACAACAGTGGAAGGCACTCGTGTGGTGATAATTTGATGTAATTTTGATGTCAGTGACACACCACTGTGGTCTTAGTCAGCTTCCTCGGAGGCGGTTTCTTTTGTATTTCTTGACTGGGAGAGTGGATGCCCGCACACTCATACACAGCCTGGCACCTTCAGGCACATTGCCTCTCTTCCCATTTCCATTCTCACAGTGATTTTCTGATTCCAATCCAAAGGACTTCTGGGGAGACAAAGGAACTTGGGAATTTTTCCAAACTCTTAATCAGAAGCTATTCCACAAGCCAAAATGAATCCAACTGCATTTGGGGGTTTGGCCTGGAAACATTTTACAGTGTTTTAAGTCAATTATTTCGACATTTGAAATAGAAAACTTTTGCATGAAAATCACAAGTTCAAGCATCCCTAGAAAAATTGGAAGAGTTAACAACACAGGACCCACACTCCTTCTCTCTAACAGTTGGCTGGGTAGAGCAGTGGAACATGCCCCTTAATGTGGCATGGATTCTCTGATATACCATGGCCCGACCTCATCCACATCACTCATTTGCATTTTGCACCAGCCTTCAAAGCATCTGACCTTCCAAATCCTGCCCCAACCCCTGGGAGTCCCCCAAGCTCTGGCCTCCTCCACCGACTCGCCCGAGTTTCTCTATTTTTTTGCAGAAGCCGATCAGATCTAGACTGTAGTAATGGAAATTTCCACCCCGTGAAAGGAAGGGCTAATTCAAGATTTTTTCTTAATTCAAGAGGTTTTGCTACAGTCAACTTTCAGTCCTGCCAAGGCATTTGGTCGATGGCGTGCGTTGGAATGAGATGGGGCCCTTTGTGGCGCTGGCCAAACTCTTTGTCATTTCATGGAAGAGCAGTGCCATCTGGAAACAAGGCTGTGGCAAGAATGTCACCCAACCTCCCTCCTGCCCTAGATCCTGGGCCCAGAAGATAAAATCTGAAGGAAGAAAGACCCAGCTCTGCCTCTTTGCTCATATTGCTCCTTCATTTTATATGCACCGGAGCTGCAACCATAGTTCTATAAAGATTTAGGCTTAAAAAACACTGTACAAGTGATTCAGTCCAGCGGTTTTTCTATCAGGGTCCGATGGAAACTGGAGTAGTTGGTCAGCCCAGGGGGCTTTGGAGCATCCCGTTGCATTCAGGCATTCACCAGATATTTATCAAAAGCTATTCCGTGACAGGCAGACAATGGTAAGCAAAAGTAGATGGCAAAGGAAGTCAGATATAAATGAGAGGAGAAGGGCCTGGGACCATGCATTTGTATCACAGGGATGACTGGGAAAGACACCCAGTGGAGTGATAAAATCTGAAGGAAAAATGGCAAAGAGGCAGTGCAGGGGCTACAAAATGACAGTCTCTGCCCACACTTTGCTTAGAATGAAGTTGTCCTCACAGCAGCCTTATGAGGACCAAAAAAGAAACTGCGAGAGAAACTGATGACTTTTGGGGGTCAGTGACATTCTAGAGCATCGAAGGTAGGGGAAGCTGTAAAGTTTGGTAGTTAAGAAAGAGGCTTTGGAGTAAACTTTATTCAAAACCTAGCTGTGTGTCCTTGGGCAGGTCACTTAACCTCTCTGAGCCCAGTTTTGTCACCTGAGAAATGGAAGCAGTGATAGTGCCTCTCTCACAGAGCTGTTCTGAGACTTAAATGTGTACTGATGCCTGTGAAGCACTTAGTACAGGGCCCGGCACACAGGAAAGAGCCAATAAATGTTAGCTGTTCTTAGCTATTCACATCAAGATCCGTTTTCCCAGATATGACATTCTGCAGGACCCCGGATCCAAGATTACAGATTCCCTGATGGAAAAGAAGAGGGGGATCAACACCTTAAAGTCCTGAGGGAGCCAGAACCATACAAAGCAGGAATATCATGTGGTGCATTCTATATGAGAATTTGCTGGCCAGAGCTCAGATGAAATTTCAGGAAGGAAGCAGCTTGCCCAGAGGAAAGGTGTGAACAGACAGACAGCAACACCTTGTTTTTTAACAATCCTCAACAAAAGAAATTTGGAGCCAGTTGGCCCAGATTTGGAGGGAAGGGAGAAAAGAGTGGGCAGCCTGCAGTTAGAAAAAGGAGATCGAAAGGAGAGATAAAAGTAAATCATAGAATCGTGATCTGGGAAATAGACAGGGTTTGGGAGGGAGGGGCAGGTTGGAAACGAACTTATAACCTTGATAAAATCATATGCCTGGAGGTCATGAGGCTGGCTTCTGGTTCCACTTTCTCTCAATCCTTTGCTGTGTGCTCTTGACCAGTTATTTCCCTTTCTAGGCCTCAGTTGGAAGAGGAGGGTTTTAAATTAGGTTAGCCACAAGGTTATTTTGCTAGATTGTCATGAACCTAACCATCTAGACGGGACTAGTTGCTAACAATCTAGACAGGATATAGGCAGGATCTGTTGTCCCAGGGATGGACACAGAGTTGGGGTATAACACTGAGAGTAGCTGAGGACCTGGTGCTGTTCAATAAGAGGGCATCATCTTGAAACCTGACTCTGTCACTTGCTGGCTATGTGGCTTCACTATCTGAGCCTCAGTTTCCCCAACTGTAAAATATTTCATCAATTCTAAGATTCCATTGACTATAAGATACCTAATATTGTATGGGCCAGTAAGGAAGAAAAAGTGTTGCCAATGAGACTGTGACACACTGCCGGTTATAAGATGCATTCCGGTTTCAGAGATGTTAAAATGTAAATCTATGTGCATCTGAGAATCAGTGAAATACGGCAATGCCTACCTTATAGGGATGCTTTGGTAGTAAGTGAGATGATGCATTTAGAATGCCTGGCATAGAACAAGTGCTCAGTGTGAGTTATTAGGTATTAATTAGGCAGGCACTAAATAAGTGTTCATTGAACTAAAAAAAATGGTTTTTTTTAAAGGAGGAGAGTAAAATGGTTTAAGAAAAATGTCCCTCAGAACCAAACTTTCATCAATTTTGATAGGGGCGGTATTTGATTAGAAGAGAGAACTGAATTACGTATGCGTCGATATCTGTCGTAATTGTTTTAATTTATTTGTTTAATTATGATATTAAATCAGATTATTGCACAGTCCACTTTTGGCCTAAGACACAGGTTTGCATTGTCGACGAGGCCCTGGTTTTCTTTTCCCTTGCTTAGAGAACTTTCTCAATGGACTACTCCCGCCATCTTGCAATGGCGGACCAAAACGGCAGGGGCAGCTCTTCTTGTTCTCAAAAGAAAATCGGCCCCTAATGGAGACACAGAAAGAGGTGAAAGGAAGGGAAGAAGAGACTTGATCCAAAAGGAAATTGGAGAGCAAAACTATGAGAGATAGGGAGAAAAGGGGAGGAAAAAAATACTCATAAAGAAGCAGCCTGTACTGGGCTTTGGATCAAGTTTTCAATTCCAGGGGCTTGTCAGGGATCATTTCAAATGCGTTCACCTCTGGGAAGAAGGGCCATTCGTTGCTGGTGAGCAGGGATTTGCGGGAGTTGGAAGCATCTTGTCTGATTAGCTGGGCCTTATCTGCAGAGCTCAGTGAACTACCTAATGCGATGAGCAAGCTTTGCAAAGCACTGAACCATCTCGACTTCTCGCTGACAGAAGCAGAGCTGAGGTCCTGGCTGCTCCTTATCAAGTGACAGGAGCACTTGGTGAAGCCACAGAAATTGGATTTGAATGATTTCCATCCTTTTTTCTCCCTGCCCCCAACCCGGAGCATTCTGATCATTCAGAGAGTTAAAGGACAGCTCCTGTGGGAACAATGCCCAGAGAGCAGGAAACAGACCCAGGGAGAGCTGGGGCCTTTCCAAGGCCACAAGGTCAGTTGGGGGAGGGGCTGGAAATGAAATTCAGTTCTTTCGGCTACATCTGCATCAGTCTTTCCGTTGAGTTGTCTTAGAATTTCTCCTGAAAAGTCACTCTGCCCCTGAGCGTGCAGCTAAAACATCCCCAAGGTGGTGGATGTTTATTGTCCTAAAAAATCATCTGGCAGGTAGAGGCAATGTCTTTAATGTGAATAAAACCAATTTGACAGTAATTATTATTATTGTAACTTATCAGACACTACGCTATTAATTTTTATTAAAACCACCCAGTATGAAGTAGTTCCCATTATTGTCCCCAGTTTGCATATGGGAAAACTGAGGCTTAGCAAGGAAATGCCACTTGCTCAAGGCCACTAGCTAAGTGTGGTGGGTAAATGGAAGGATTATGCCTAGACCCCAGGTGTCTGGTGGCAAAGCCCAAGCTCTTAACCACTGGGCTCTCCTGCTTGCCCAGAGGGCTAAATGGGCAGAACTAGGATTTGAACTCATGACTCCTATCTCAGCCCAGTACTCTTTTGACTAATGATGATGACAGTAACTTTTTAATTATTATCTCATTTACTCTGCTCAACAGACTTATGAACTAATAGATGACTAACGCATTCACTCACGGTCCCACCATTAATAAGGAGTAGAGCTGGGACTCAAAATCTCTCCATCTTTCCTCTCCCAGCCTCCATGGTCATATTTCAAAACTCAGCCTGGTCCTGTCAGTCCACTGTTGACAACGCTCCCACTCTTAAAACCAAACCCATCCTCCACCTCGGAACTTACGAGATGTGCACGATCCAACCCGTTTCCTTCTCCATCTGCATTACTAACATTCTTTCTTCACTCTATGCTTTGGCCAAACTGGCCTTTTGTGGTTCCTCTCACCACAGGGCCTTTGCATGTGCTGTTTCTGCTTCCTGAACATCCTCTTCGGATATTATTCCCTGTCTTTCGGCCTCATTTAACTTCTCCTTCAGATCTCAGTGTGTCACTGCCACAGAGAGCTCTCTCTCTTCCTCTTCGGTACCCATCCAGTTTTGATTCTACATTAATGATGTGAATATTTAATTATGTAATTAGTTAAGTTCCCCACTCATCCAATTCCTATCTATATGGCCTCTCCCCTTTCTGGGCCTTGCTCTCCTAATCTGTAAAATGAATGACAAGGCTCCAGGGTTCATTCAAGATGGACTGCTAGCCGGGCAAATGCAATTTGAGCTTCAGGCTTCTGTGAGAACTTTCTTCCCCAAGGGATTTCCATATGGTTCTGCCATAGGAACAGCTTCTAAAATCCTCTTGCCACCGCTGCGATGAAAGGTGAGGCACCTGGCTTTCTCTCATGAGAGGTGAATTGAATCCTGAACATGGAAGGCATTCTGAGGCTGGTGCCAACAAGAAGTGAACACAGATGTTCACTTCTTGTTGGCACCAGCCTCAGAATGCCTTCCATGCTCCTTCACCAAACAGTTCCTGGAGTCCCTTCTCTGTCTAGTCAGTCTCCTGGGTGCTGGGGAACAAAGGTAAATTAGGCAAACTCCCTGCCTTTTATGAGTAGGGAAACAGATGCAAGTATATAAATAAACATCAGGTAGAAAGGAAGAGAAACAACAGTAATATCTGCCATTTATCAAGGGCATGCTATGTTTCAGGCAGTACTAAGCACTTTATAAATACCATTTCGGTATCTCTTTTCAACCCCAACCAAAGCCTTCTGAAGTGTTAGTAACAGCTCCATTTCATAGACGCAGGCTCTGAGACTTAAAGAGGTAAAGTAAGTGTCCAGGCCCCATGGAGAGCAGTGGGCTTTACTCTGTTACTTTGCCAAAGACTATCCACTGGCCACATCCAGACTTCGCATGTGTCTTGTGGAAGGCAGCATGTTTAATATTGGAAAGTTCCAGATTCAAGACCTGGTTCTGACACCAGTTAGCACGAGACTTCTCTACCCCTTGGCTTCTTCAACTGGTACAGTAAGGACAGCATCACCTTCCCCACAGAGTGGTTTTAATGTTTAAAGGAAACAGATCTTGTGGATATTCCCTGTTCCTTTTCACAGAAAAGGAAAAAAAAAATGCTGAAAAAAAAAATGTTGCCCTTGCTCCTGGCAAATATCAGTAGGAAAGCAGGTAGGATGCGATAAACTCACAATGGAAACAGAAATGAGATTGGTTGAGCTCTGTGTGCCTTTTTTTTTTTTTTTTTAACAAAATCTGACTTCTGTATGGACAGTTTGAAAGAATTAAGAGATTAGAACTCATCATTGAGCAAATGACTTGTGACTTTATTTTCCGTATGGACTCTTGTCTCAGACACTGAGAACCTTTCTGGTGTGACTCTATCTTCTTATCCCAGGGAACCTATGTAAGCCAGTAAATTTACCACTTTCTAAAGACATTTTCCTTAATCTTATAGCATGAGAAAAACCAATAATAACAACCAAGCAGAAACTCAAGGAGAACTTCTGGCTGTAGGAATAGTACAGATGTGGCCTTGGCAATGAAGAGACTTGCAATGCATGGTGACAGCAATTATAATAATAAATAGAACAATGTCTGTCCACCAGGGCACGAGGTAGGTGATGGGGGACTTGAGTGGTGATACAGTCAGCTTTGATGGTGGAATTAAGTAAGCCTCACGAGAAGTGAAAAGTACACAGCTGGAATCTGATACCTCTAGTTAGACCTCTGGGTCCACCACCTACTTGCTGTGGGACTGTGGGTAAGTTCCTTCACCTTTCTGGGCCACAGATGCCATATCTGCAAAATAGAAGTCATCATACATTTATTCATTTTAAAAAGTACTTACTGAGCACCAACTATGTGCTGGGCACCATAATAGGCATTGGAGCTATCGCAGTGCCCAAGACTGGCAAGCCCCTGCCAGTGGAGCTAACATTTGTACAGAAAAGTAAGTCAGAAACAGTAAAAATAATGAACTCAGCACTGATCATGTCCCCTCCAATCCCCCACCTCCCTTTGAGGCAGACAGAGCAGCTGTTGTGTCCCCACTATGCAGATGAGGAGACTGAGGCCCAGGAGCACACCCAGCATAAGGCTGAGAGCCTCCCGGCTCTTTCCACTTTACTAATTGCTCTGGGTGAACCAGATTTTATTGCCAAGTGAAATCACGAGACAGATACTGCACAGGCTGCTTCCTCAGTCTAGAATTTATCCCTCTGGTGACACCATATGCAGTGTCTGCAGAATCTGTCATGGTAATTGCCATGTGGTCCCATGATCATCTGCCATTAGAATGTGAGCTCTTCCAGGGCAGAGGCCATTGTATCCCCAGGGCTTAGCATGGGGTCTAGCACCCAGTAAGCATCAGGTAATACATATTGAATAACAGACTAGATGAATGAGGAAAGAAGGAAAAGAAGGAGGGGGAGAATGAAAGAAGCAAAGAGGCAGGGAAGGAGGGAGCGAGGGAAGGGGAAAACCTGTCTTATATCACCTAATAAATATTGGGCGGATGTATAGATAATGGATGGATGGATGATGGATGGATGGATGGATGAAAGAGAAGAAAAAGATGGAAAGATGAAAAGAGTAGTAATGGAAAGAGGGAGGAATAAACCTCCCTTAGAAGAGTCAATGAATGTTGAACAAAGAAAGAGTGAAATGCAACTTGAATCCCTTCTTTCACTCTCATAGCTTAACCTCTGCCTTTGCACACCTTACTCTCCCCACAGCCTTCAAGGTCCAATTAAACCTTACCTCTGCTGTCTGTTCCAGACCACAGAGACTGACTGGTCTTTTTCTAACCTTGTAGTGCTCCTGTTGTCTTATTAACATCTCAGTTGTGCACTCTTTCTTCCCTTGATTGAAACTAACCATAGCAGTGGTTAGCAACAGGCAATGGTTAAATCACTGGAAGGAGGAAGACAGGCTGCGGGAATTTTGACCCTGCCACTTCCTAACAAAAGTAGCCGAGAAGGTTACTCCAACTCCACTCTCCCATGTGTGAAATAGAGACACCTTCACACAGAGGTGTTAGGAAGACAGCCCATGAGAAAGTGTGCCACAGACTTCTTGTAAGGTCCAGCAAACAGCAAGCACTCACTCACATTAGTTGCTACTATTATATGAACGTCTCTTCCACACAACAACACTGTAAGGTTCTAAGAGACAGCTAACATCTCTCTCCTCCCAGGACACATACATACACACACACACAAACCCCTAGCACAGGACTTGGTAGATACCTGAGTGGACCCAAATCCAGGAAGTTTCATTTCTAAACGTCTATATTAAGTGAGATTTTATTTGCCAATGATTTTTTTATTCAGGTCAACTTTTCAGAAATTATTTTATTGCAGGAAATGAGAAAAAAAATGACATCTGAGTCTCATTACATGTTCTCAACAAGCCTGCAGAGCCTCTTGGGTTATCAGTAGGTGGGGACAATGGTTCACAGAGCACAGACCCAGTACTCCTTCCATTGGAATCAACTGGAGTGGAGTTGAGGCCCAGTTAAAATGAAGATCCCTAGAATTCAGCCCAGAATTACCAAATCAGAAGATTAGGGCTTTGGAATCTGCATTTAACCAGTGCCTTAGATGATTCTAGTGTATGCTCAGTTAGGGAATGACTGCCATGCACAGCTTTGCAGAAACCTAGAGTTCAGTGCTTGGGGGGGCCTTTGAGAGTTTCTAGTCAAACTTCCTTACTTTATAGACTGGAGAAAGTTAAGCCCAAAGAGGGTCAGTGAATTATGCAAGGTCACACAGTAAGACAGTGACAAGGCTGGGACACAAACCAAAGTCCCCAGTTTCACTGCCCTGATGGCTTTACTTTATTGCATCATTTACCTCTTTCTCTGGAAGGGGTCCTTGCTGGCTCTACAAGGGGAAGAAGATAATTAGCATTTATCGAGCCCTTAGTCTGTATCACGCACTTGACAGAGGACCTTCCAGCATTCCTAAGTGCTGGATATTATCATGCACATCATTCTAGAGGAGGAAGCTGAGAATTTGAGAGAGAGAGCATCATATTTGCTGAGAAACAAAGCCTGCTGGTATATAAGACAAATGCCAATATTACTGGGGAAAATTGGGGGAGCCTTTCTATCACACATGTGGTGACAATGATTTTAAAATAGCTTACTATGAAAAATCTATTTTTTACTCATGTAAACAGAATATACTATATACTAGAACCCAGTAGGAATCCCTAATAGTACTGGCTCATGAAATATTATTAGAATTTTATCCATAGCAGTGATTCTGAACTGTGAGCCATTCTGCTCCCCAGAAGACATCTGGATCCAGAGACATTTTTGGTTTTCGCAATTGGGGGCGTAGCACTGTCTTCTAGTGGGTGGGGGCCAGGGATGCTGCTAAATATCCTATGATGCACAAGACAACCCTCCACTACAAAGAATGATCTGGCCCCAAATGTCAATAATACTAAGGATGAGAAACCCTGAAGTATGAGATGTCAAACTCTTACTTTTGTTGTGATGTTTCTGTGGCCACCTCCACCACTAGGAGGCAGTACACCACTAGTTCTGGCAGCTCACCCCAGCCGTGATAGTCATATGACTCTTCCTTTGGATGTTCCTGCTTTATCTACAAAATGGGTACATTACGATAGTGTGAGATGATGTCAGTGAAAAAAAAAAGAATAGGGTATACGTGAATGAAGTATTCTGTCAAAGACCAAACATCTGCTAAGTAGTTAGATTTCAACTTTAGGTCTGTCTAATTCCAAAGTTAATGATATTTCAAGTGTCGTCTCTTGACTTATAGACGAAAGCCCCATGAACCAAGATTTTACTGCATAAGCCATTAAATTCCTTTGCATCAAACACAATCTGTATTTAACTACATTGTAGAGTAAATTGAGTTTCCCAAGTTTAATTTCAAGCATAATCTATGACATGGAACAGGGTTCCCCAACCCCCGGGCTGCAGACCGGTACCGGTCCGTGGCCCGTTAGGAACCAAGCCGCACAGGAACCGGGCCGCACAGTAGGAGCTGAACCGCGAGTGAGCAGGCTTCACTTGTATTTGCAGCCACTCCCCAGCGCTCACAGCTCCACCTCGGATCATCAGCCTTTATATTCTCATAAGAGCACCGGTCCCTGGTGCCAAAAAGATTGGAGACCTCTGACATAGAATATCTGCTCCCTGGTCTCCCTTCAGTGGGAGGAAGTACTGCTTAGGGATTAAAAATGCAGATTTTACAGTCAGCCTGAGTGTGAATTCTGGCCCTGCTGATTGTTAGCTGTGTGGCCTTGGGAAAATCCCTTTGTTTCTCTGGGACTTTGTTTCTTCACCTATAACGTGGGATAATAATAGAACCCAACTGAAAAGTTTATTGTGAATTTTAACTCAGATTATGCGCTTAGTAAAGTATCTGGTCTATGGGAAACACTCAATAAATGTTGATAATAATAATTATTATTATCATTGCTATTGTCATTATAATTGAGGCCCTGCCCAGAATTGGGAGAAGGTGGGAAATTGAGTCTGGGGAATACTCGGCATTTGCAAAGCAAAGCTGGTACGGTCTGGGTCTGGTAATTCATAACTCACTAATCTGACCTGTCATTTATACTTTTAATGAAAATATATTCAATATTAGAATTAATTACTATGAAAGTGGCCTTGTTATTAAGCATCAAGAGATTAATGGCAGACTCAGTGGGATATCATCATGGAGTAAAACGTCTTGAGAGAGAAAAGGCAGAATGAATACACCATCCTGAATCCAACTGGAAAATCCCTAATAACACTGGCTGCTGTCGATGATCTAAGGAGGTTGTAAATTGTGAGAGAGCTTTGGAGGCAGAAACTAAGATTGGAGGGAAAACGAGAAAGAATGCAACTTATTCTGGCTCTCCTGGATGTTTCTAAATGGGTGATTCTGTAGCAAAGGAGGAGTTGGGGAGATCTGAGGCATTTGTTACCCCAATGAGGGGTTACTGTATGGAGCAGAAGGAGAACTGGACTATGAGTCAGGGTGGCTCAGCTTCTGTTCCCTATAACCGGGTGTGGTCACAGAGAGGGAGAGAAATAGGAGACATCAGAGAAGCAGGCAGGGACAGATTCTGTAGTACCTATGAAGCCATGGCAGAGCACTTTCCCCCCGTCCCCCGCCCCAAGTATAATTGGAAGCCTCTGTTGTGTTTAGAGCAGGGCTATGATTATTATGACTGTTTAAGTAGTTAGATTTCAACTTTAGGTCATGATTATTATGATTATTATGACTGATTATTATTGGCCACTGGCTGGAGAATAGACAGAAGAAGGATAAAGTGGGAGACTAGTAGGACAATATTGTGGTCATCTGGATTAAAGTTCACAGAGGTTTGCATTAGGGTAGTGGCGGCAGTGATGGAGAGAGTGCATAGATACAGGTATGTTCAGAAGGTCAGGTTGGCAAGAGGTGCTGATGGATTGGATGTAGAGGGGAAAGGGGACAGTTAAGGATGCCTCCCCTAGATTAGAACTTAAGTAGCTACATGGATGTCAATAGATGTATCGGTCAGCAATTGCCATGATAATGCTGCATAACAAATCACCCCATAGAACTGTAATGGTGTGAGTCTGCAGTCTGCAGTCACCTGAGAATCAGCTTGGCTCAAATTAAGAAATCTGTTTTACTCATGCCATCAGCTATTATTGCAAAAATTATACAATAAACATGTTTTACTATGAAATCTGGGAGGCGGGGGGAGATACAAAAAAATTAAGCTAGTCTGAACAAATGGACACATCGATGGTTTGAAGATTTTGTGGTGCTGTGATTCTAAAACCACTTGAAAAGATTTGTCCCAGACACCCTACAACTCCAGGCATTGAGAAAGAGGAGCATACTTCAATTTACCCGAGGCTCAAGCAATTTCAGTTTTCTGATTAGCTTTGCGCAACTAGCAGGAACTTTAATGGGCAGATAACTTGTCACACCAAACACAAGACAAGCCTGTCACTAGTCAAGAAGCCGACTCAGTCAGAGAGATTGGCTTGCCTCCCCCTAATCGATGCCATCCGCGTAACGCTAAGAATCACAACTGCCAAGTCAGTGCCAGCTCCTCCATTACTAGCTTCGAGACACAGGATCACTCAGCTTGTCAAGGAGCCATTAGACTCAAAATGTGCGGGATGGCCGATTTTGAGAATGAGGGTAGGAGTCTTTTCAAGGACAAGCTAGAAGGGAAAAGGGACAGTGGCCCTGGCCCAGCATCCATGACTAAGGATTTAGATGACTCCAAGAAGGAAGAGAACCAACAAGATGATACTTTTAGCCATGTTGAGGTAATGTATCATGTCTCCTATGGAGCAAGAGAGAGTAGGGATGTGCTTGAGGAAAACTGTTGCCATCCCAAATGGTGATTTGCAACATGAATAGGAGGTAAGTAAATGGGACTCGACAAGAAATGTAAAGCAATAGCATTTAAGAACAGACAGGGCTAACTGTAGCTGTTTAAAATGTGAAGAACTTTGCAAAGAAAGGATGGCTTCTAATTCCATACAGCAGGAAACCTTCCCTTGGCTTGCATTTCTCAACCCACGTTTTCCCCTATGCCGCAGACCTGGTTCTCTCTGTGGTGTTTGCTGGCTTGGTGAACAGTGCCGCCATATGTGTACTTGAGCAAGACAGAAACTTGGAAGTCATCCATTACTCCTTACTCTCCCTCATTTCCCTTATCAGATTCATCACCAAGTCCTGTTAATAGTGCCTCCTAAATATTTCTCAAAGCAGGTCATTTTTTCTCCATCCCTGCTGCCATCACTCTGGTCTCAGCCACCATTATCTCTCTGTTGGCCAAATGCATCAGTCCCCTCACTGGTCTGCCTCCCAGGTTCCTCCTTTCTATCCATTCTGCACACCGCTGCCACAGACATCTTTTTAACACACGGATCTGCCAACGCCACCCCTGTTTTAAAAGCCTTCTGTGGCTCCCCATTGCTTTCAGAATAAAAACTGAAATTATGAATATAATCCACTGTTCCCAGCGCTGTCTGGGTCCTTGCCCACCTCTCACTGCTGTACAAGCTGTTCCATCAGCCTAGAACATAGTTCCTTCCAACTTTCACCAAGTTCACCTAGCCATTCCTCAAATTCCAGCTCAGACATCAATTATGCAAAGCGGCTGTCCTTTCCACAGCCTCCATTCCACTTGAGATCAGAAAATTAAATATATACTCAGAGAATCATATTCATTTCCTTCATAGCCTTTATCTCAGCTAGTAATTATGTCTTCATTTTTCTGATTATCAGTTAAAATCTGTCTCCCTGTGAGCTTATGGCTGAAACTGTGAATGAGTTTACTGAATGCCCAACCCATTTTCGTCCTCTTTAGCCTTTCTTTGCTATGGTTGAATTCCCAGCCTTCCTTGCAGCTAGGAATGGGCACGTGACACTGTCTGGCCAATGAGACGTAAGCGGAAGGTGCTGATTGAGACTTCTGGGAAAGATTCTCAAAAGAGGACAAATTCAACTAGGATACCTTTTGCCCTTCTGCCTCTTCACTCTCTGGAACACAAAGCAATGAAGACTAGTGCAGTAGACACCTTTCAACCGTAATGTTGAAGCCACACAACAAGAGTGGGAGAGCAGAAAGAGAAGGAGCTTGTTGCCTCTGTTGAGTGGTAGGTTAACCATGATTCAGTTACCACCGGTCATGTGACTAAGAGCAACTGAGTTAGCTGATACACCTCCATAGGACTTGTGTCTTATTCCATAAAATTCTAACTGATACAAGCTCCATAAGGATGGGACCTGTGTGTATTTTTGCTCTGCACACATCCCCAGCAAGGTATCTGGCACATAGTATATGCTCAGCAAATATCTAGTGAATGAGTGGATGGAAAGAGCACTGTCTTTGGAGTCCAGCAGATGTGAGCTCCAGTTCCTGCTCTATCACTGGTACTGTGCGTTCTCACTTAACTTTTCTGAGCCCCAATTTCCACAAGTGTAAAACCAGACTAATATTATTTTCAGGGTGTTATTCTGAAGATCTAAGGGGTGATGTGTAGAAAGTGCCAGAACTTGATGCAATAAATAGTAGCTGTTGATATCGAGTGATTACGAGTGACCGGCTCTGTCACTTCCAGGTGCTACTCTGAGCACTATGTACAAGGCTCTGTGATAGGCATTTGGGGGCAAAGGTCTTCAGAGTGACCTCTGCCCTCCAGGATTTGGCAGCTCAGTTGGTAAGAAAATATTTGCGTGAACATAGGGAGAACTCACAGTGCCTCTCAGTTAAAATGTGTCAATGGCCATGGAAGGGGCACAGACCCCAGACTTAGTGAGAGCAGAGAACAGGGAAAATTCATTTGCACTGATAAAATTGTCCCTAGGAACAGCTCGAGGACAGGAAGCCTACTTCCCCTCTGCTCACTTATTTAACAAGCACTTATTGATGCCCCTACTAGGGGCTCAATGCTGGGATAAAACAGGCACACTCCAGCAGAGGTGCCGAAGCGACTGAATGAAGATTCTTGCCTGCCTGAACAATGGACTAAATGAGCAAATGCGCGAACAATGAACCTCTGAAGAGAAGCGAATGAGCTAGAAAATAAATGTCAGTGTTCCTGAGGAAATAACCGTGCTCTGAAAAATGGGAGTTTGGGAAGATGGAGGGCCAGGCTGCAGGCCTGTGACCCTTATCGGCGGAGGGAAATGGGGTGAAGAGAGAAGGCAAATGAAGGTGGACGTGGAGTCAGGCTGCACGACACCCCACTCCCACTCCAGTGTCCTGTCAGTGCTGGGCAACACACCATTTGTCACTCCACCCATTTCTATTGAAAGCCCAGCAGGCACCAACATGGTGCCACACAATGGGCACCCGATGAAGAAGGAGACAAGCCGTTTTCACTTTTCACCCTTCCCAAGCATCTCTCTCCTTCCCAGTTCTGCTCCCTCCTCCTCTCAGCCTGCCAGGAGAATAGTGGAGACGATGGTGGTGGATCTGATATTAATTGCAGTTGCTGTAGAATGGGGGTTTACTTCGAGCAAGAAGTTCTCCAACCATCTCTTCAGTGCTCCGAAAAACAGTGAGATTTGGGGACCATCATGAAATTGAAGCTCAGAGAGGTGACACAATTGTCCCAGAGTCCCACAGCTAATAAACGGCAGCACTGGAACAGGAACCTAAGTCTCTCTAAAGCCAAAGGCTGGCCTCTCCATTACTGGGCTCTCCCAGTGTACATTCTTCTTCTAAACCACTGAAGATCAAAGTTTAAGATGAAAACTAGGAAACCTTTGGGGTGATAGATAGGTTTACTCTCTCGAATGCAGTGATGGTTTCATGGATGTATATATCAAAACTTATCAAACTGTACTCTTTTTATATATGCAGTTTATTGAATGTCAGACCTCGATAAAGCTGCTTTTAAAAAAGCAATCAAAATAATAATATGCATAATGCTCACTCAGTCTGCTTATTAGAATATGTAGACTGTTGGACTCCACCAAATGCCCACAAAAATTTTGATTTAACAGGTCTGGGATGACACCTGGAAATTTGTGACAGGGATCTGACTCAGCTGCCCCAGTTTAAATAACCAGTGGTCCTTAACCACAGCCGTACCTCCATATAACTTGGGGAGCTTTTACAAAACACTAAAGCTCGGGTCCCACCCCATATCCGTCGAAACAGACTCTCTGGGAATGGGGAAGTTCTGCAGGTGATTCAAATGTGCAGCTCGCATTAAGAATTTCTGATTAAGAAGCCTTTTCATCGAGGCCAGGCTAGAGCTGCACAAAGTCAAGTGCAGGTGATAATCAATGCCCCCAGCTCTGCTGGGAAGGACAAGTCAGGCCCTGGAAATGTTACAGAAAAAGACTAAGGCCCAAATTAAGCCTTTGTCTTGCTAAATTAAGCCCTTTCTCTCTGCTCTGGAATTATTCTTAAGGCACAAGGCATAGCATTTGGCCATAATCTGCTGGGCCAAGTCCCCAACAAGCAGTGAACAAAGCCCTAGGCTGCCATGAAGACTTCAGCTGTGGAGGAACAAGGCTGAGCCACAGCCCTGGCATCCTTCGGCTTCCTTAGAACGGGCACTCCTCCAGCTCAGCTCACAGGCTGCAGGGCCAAGGACGATGAGACAAGAAGGACCTGTGGTTTCATAGAATCCAGAGTCAGAGTTGGTGTGGCCATGAGAATAGTCTCGTCAACCCCCATTTGCCATTGAGGAAACTGAGGGAAGGGAGTGGTAACCAACCACTTGAGGAATAGAAGATGCAGTTAGGAAAAGACTTTGAAGAAAATCCTTCAGGGAAATAAAAGAGAGACTGACCACAGTGACCAGGGACCAGAGTGGCCAGGTGAGGCTTCAGAGAGGAGAGGACTTTTAAGCAGATGCCTGAGTAAAGGGAGGGAGAGAGCCCCAAGGAGAACTGAGGAGAATGTTCCGGGGAAAGGAGTCATGAATACAAAGGTCCTAAAGAGGGGACAAGTTTGGGGTATTCGAGGAACCAAGAGAAGGCCAGTGCAGTGAAAGCGTAGCGAGCGATGGAGAGAGTGGTCGTCGACAAGGCCGGGAGGTCAACTAAAGACCAGCACCCACAGGCAAGGCTAGGAGTTCGTTTCATTCTCAGCGCCCTGGGAAGCCTACACGGGACTTTCTGCTGTAAGGGACCCCTCTGACCAGCAGTCATTTTCTGGGGAGAGTTTGCACTGGGAGCTCAGTTTCTGCTCCGCTCCACAATGGCCATTAGACGTAGACGTTCCCAGATTGATTCTCTTCACCCGTCAGTGCTGCCTCAAAGCTAATGGCTCCATGTCAAGACTCAGGAGCCAGGTCATCCATCACCTGCCCTGCCTTCATGTTGCTCTGTGCCTTGGGAAAGAGAGAAACCATTCTGAACTCCCTCCCCTGCCTCCAAGATGCAGAAGCTCCTAGCCTCCTGTGGCTAAGCAAGTGGCCGCTGGTCTAAATCAATTTCTACCCCAGCTTTGGATCTTACCCTCACCTGAGCAGAGGCTAGGGAGTTAGAAGACCCTGGTTAGCCAATGTGGTGTCCTGTGACATGGAGGACAGACAATGGAGAGGAAGGGTACCTGCCAGAGGGTCCCCAAATATCACTCCACAAGGCATTGGGACAGACCTGGGTCCGAATCTCAGCTCTGCCACCTATTTATTTGCTCCACCATCCTAAGCAATGACTTAGCCTCTCTGAGTCTCGGTTTCCTCTGCTGTAAAGTGGACTTAGGGTACCTTCCTCCTCATGGAATGGATAAGGAGATAAACGTGAAGGCTTGGCACTGCGACTGACACCTAGTAAGCTCTCATTCAATCAGAATTCCCTTTCTCCTGGTTTCAATCAGGCAAGGCCCCAGGAAAATTCCTTTCCCCAGAAGAGTTTCAGTTTCTCCATCTATGAAAGGAAGTAGCCATATGCGCTGACCTCTGAGGTCCCTCCTGCCCAAAAAGTCCTTAAGTCACATGCATGCACATGCATGTGCACGCGCACACACGCGCGCGCGCACACACACACACACACACACATTCCTGAATATGCTAAGAGCTTGGACCCCAGAAACAGAGACATGAGTTCAAATCACAGCCTTACTTGCCTGACTGTAGCCTTGCGCAAGCTACTTAACCCCTCTGATCCTCAGTCTGCTCATCTGTAAAATGGGGATGCCCATGTCAGAGCGTGGTCTGGGGCTTCAGAGAGATCCCGCAAGGTAGCACTTAGCACAGGTGTTTTAGAAACATCGTATAAATGTCAGCTATTAGACGCTCTCCTCCCCCGCCCCATGCACCCGCTCACGTACTCAGCGGCACTCTGCCACAAGTGAACCTGGGATGGGAGCAGAAACACAAATTTTCCATTCAAAACCCACAGCCCATTTTCGTTCCATAATAAATTTAAACAAGGTTTTCTCTCACAGCCCTCTTCCCTAATCTTTGATTGTTCCCTTTTTAGAGATGCAATGTCCTTTTGCATCGCTCAAAGAATACAAATTAGATATTGTCTGAAACTCCCTTGTCTTTCATGGAGTTTTCTGCAGGGGAGTTTTGCTTTCTCTCTTCAGGTGAGGCCTCTTCTTGGAGCTGCCTCATCTTGTCACGCGTGAGGAGGTGATTCTCCCTGATCCATCCTTGCAGATAGAAGGTGCATGCTTGTCCGGGACTGGGGGTAGGGAAGTGTCCTGTAGCGGCTTCTACAAGTCCAAATTTGAACACTCCGCACTCAAGGAAAAAAGTAATAATAATAAATGGAACTTCATGTATTAATGGCACTCTTTGTGTGAGGCCCATGCCTTCCAATGCCACCATGAGGAAGAGAAGTCTACTTTGTCCATTTTACAGATGAGGAATTCGAGGCTTCAGAGAAGCTAAGTATGTGGGCCAATGTCACACAGCTTTTCTCCAAGCTTGGACGAATGTGCCACATCAGACACTCATTCCTTATTCCACGTGTATTTATGAAGAACTTAGCATGTACGAGGCTCCGATGTAAGCACAGATACAGACCACAGGTAAGTAAACCCACAGAAAAACAAGATGACTTTAGATCGTGACCACTACTATGCAAGGGGGAGTCACTGTGAGTGCTGGTGGGGGCACATGTGGTTCACGACAAGGGTGGTCACCTCTTAGAAGGTGACATTCGAGCTGACACCTGGGCAGTGAGGAGGAGCCAGCTGTGCAGGGATCTGGGAGAAGAGGGTTCCAGGAAGGATGACCAGGCTTGAAGCCAGGAGTGAAGGAGGCGAGGCTGAGGAGCTGGGAGGAGCCAGCCTGCGTGGGGTTCTGAGGCCCGCGTGGGGTTCTGAGGCCCGCGTAGGAGTTTGGTCTTATTCTCAGCACAACTGGAGGCCACAAGAGGGATGTGAATGAGCCACATGACACTTTAAGGGACCCCTCTGATCGCCCTGGGGAGACTAGAGTGCCGAGACCCAGAAGCAGGAGCACGGAAGCAATTCTGAAAGTGTCAGACTAGTTCCCCTCTGCGGCTGGGGAGGCACGGAAGAAAGACATAGTGGAGCGAGGAAGGGGAGGTAGAGAGAGAGAGAGAGAGAGGCAGGACGGGAGGGGAGGCCAGTCCCCCAGGGACAAAGCGCCAGGTGAGGGATGGGCATGGTATCCTAAATGCCATGGGAAGCTTGAAGGGGATCAACTCTGACACAGGTCCGTGCAGGCACAGGATAGCACAGCCCCTCAGTTCACTAATCATCCAGGAGAGGGAAGAAGCCATGTGGTGGCACCTCAGGCAAGAGCGACAGTGTGGGATGGGTGGGTGCTCTGTGCAGTGTTGTCTGGGGCCAGGGGTAGCTCCAGGGACAGCAGGGAGTT
>NW_024356336.1:2832296-2832722 GCF_902729225.1 Pteropus medius
CACACACAAATGATATGACAGATAACATCAAACCACTGGGGCTAGTGGCAGAATAGCCTAGCAGTTGAGAAGTGGGGCTTATTAGTCACAACTATTGGTCACGACCTCCTGGGTTTGGGTCCCAGCTCCACCACTTACTACCTGGGTGACCCCTGCAAGTGACCTAAATTCTCTGATCCTCAGTTTATCTCTCTTTAAAATAGGAGTAAAATAGCATTGACTCCATCGGGGTGTTTTATCAGCTTTATTGAGGTATACTTGGCATTCGTTTAATTGCACATGTTTAAATGTACAATGTGGTAAGTTTTGATATGTATATATGAAACCCTAGAAACCATCACCACAGTCAAGATAATGAACACATCCATCACCCTAAAAAGTTTTCCTGCTGTTTTGTAAAAATTACTTCCTCTTATTTTTTCCCAT
>NW_024356336.1:2832966-2837071 GCF_902729225.1 Pteropus medius
TACTGTGAGTAGTGCGGCTGTGGACATGCGTACACATCTTTATACGGACATATGTTCTATTAGGTAAACACCTAAGAGTGGAATTGCTGGATCATATGATAGGTGTAGATTTAACTTTCTAAGAAACTTTGTTTTCCAACACGGAGGCACCATTTTACATCTCGCCATGTTTACGTGAGAGTTCTAGGTCCTTCACATCCTTATCAACACTTGTGACTGCCTGTCTTTTTCATTTTAGCCATTCTAATAGATGTGTCAAGGTATCACATGATGGTTTTAATTTGCATTTCCCTCATAACTAATGATGTTGAGCATCTTTTCATATGCTTATTTGCCATCCATATATCTTTGGGGAGCAGTGCCTATTCAAATCTGTTGCCCACTTTGGCAGGTTGCTTATTTTATTACTATTGAGTTTTGAGAACTATTTATGTATTCTGGATACAATTCCTTATCAGGCATGAGATTTTCAAATAGTTTTTCCCCATCTGTGGCTTGTCTTCATTTTCTTAACATTGTCTTTCAAAGAGCAGAAGTTCTTCATTTTAATGAGGTACAATTTATCAATTTTTCTTTTTATGGGCCTCTTTTTTTTTTTCCTCCTAGGGTGTTAAGATAATTGGCACATGCGTAAGCACTTAATAAATGGCAAATACATTGTTATTACCACGAAGGAGAAAATGCAGCACACTGAGTGAGGCTGGGAGGTCCAGCGCCTCTGCAGCCCTCACCGTGGAGCCCAGCTGAGTAAGTTCCCTTCCTCTCGCTGGGTCTCAGTCTCCTCATGGGTACAACTGGAGGAGTTGCTTGGCTAAGTGATGTTTGAGGCCCTTTATCCTGGACAGGTCAGAGTGTTAAAATTCACTAAAGGATGAACCTGGAATGGGGAGGTCTCTTTCTAAAGGTCAGAAGCACTGTTTCTCTTTTGAACAAAGCATCCTACAGGTAGTTTCAGATCCTCTGAGGCCACTTGGAAGATCCTGAAGTAGAGACCATGGGAGAACCTCTTACCCCAAAGACCTAAGTCATTCCCGGAACTGCCCAGAAGCTGGGATTCTATAAGCGGGGAAACTGAGGCTCAGAGAGACAAGGTTACAAAATGGCAGAGCCAGGCCTGTATTACCCCAAAGCCTCCACACTCTCAGCTCCAACCCAGCTGGACCCTGGAGCTGGGAAATGACAGGGCAGGCAGAGAGAGGGGAACTTCAGCCAAAGAAATGTTCCATCTGAAAGTCACAGTGCATTCCCTCCCAAGCAGCTGCGAGGAAAAAATAGAGTGGGTCGGAATTAGCAGATCTTTTTTTTTCTTCTCCTTTTTAATTTATAGCTTGTTAGTTGACGTGCTCATCGAGAGAACGTCTTGCTCTCTGGCTTGGCAGCAAAGTCAATGACAGAGTACTGACAGCCCAGAACAGCCTTCCTCTTCCATGTCAGGTCGGGACTGAGGTTGGGAGCTATCTGCACCCTTGGCCATCTCAGCAGTAGTGACCCTTATACAGGCATCCCTCAGGCTCCAGAAGGTGGGGAAATCCCACCTTTGGCTTGATGGCTGCAAGGGTCCCATTTCTGATGTTCATTTCCCCAAACATTGAGTAGACTACTCACTATTCTCCAAAGTACTGGAGGAATAAAGGCAATCAGGACACTCCCGTTCTCAGACTGGAGGGAACACAGTTCCATATACAAATAATTATAGGAGGGTGTGATAGAAATTGCAGCAGCAGAGAGAAAGGGCAGACTGAGCCTGGATTGAGGCATAAGGGAAGGCTACATGGAGGAGGTACTATCTAAGCTGGGTCTTGAAGGATGAGTAGTTCAACAGAATAAAGATATAACCCCCTGCCTGATAGTGGGGTGGGGGGTGGAGGAGCTTAATAAATATTCCTTCCTATTCTGTTTTCTAGGAGTTTCTCAAAGTTACTCTTATGTTCCTTGCCAGATTATAAATTTACTAGGGGAATTACACCTTTGCCTTCTCTTTTATTTCCTATGGCAGTGGACATAGGACCTGACACACAAAGAGGATTGGATAATTCTTTGTTTAGGATGGGCGGGGGGCAGTATTTTCTGTGCATTATAGGCTATTTGATAGCATCCCCTGCCCCTCTACCACTAGATGCCAGTCACACCTCTCCCTCTCCTCCCCTCAAGTGATGACAAACAAAAAAGTCTCCAGACATTGTCACATGTCCCCTGCAGGTAAAATCACACTTGATTGAGAACCACTGTCACAGAATACTCATGTATGCATTCATTTATCCATTTAATTTTCATTCATGCATCCAACAAACATTTGCTGAATATTTACCATGGGCCAAGCACTTTGGTCAGTGTTAGGAACACAAGGATTCGTAATAAATAGCCACAGCCATTACCCTCAGAGAGTTGCCAGGCCAGAGAAGAAAAGAGATAAGCCAATGAGCTATGACAAAGCATGGTAGGGCAGGGCAGTGGAGAGATGGGTGTATTCCCAGAAGGCTGCCTGGCGGAGGTAACACCTATACTAAATATCAATGATAAATAGACACTAGCCAGCTGAAAGAGAGGGAAGGTATTCTAAACCAAGGAAGGGAGAACAGATATTCTAGACAAGAAAATGAGTTAGGCAAAGGCCTGGAGGATGAGCACGGTGGCCTTTCCGGGGGAGTACAGCAGTTCTGCAAACGTGGAGCACTGAGCTCTCGGGTGTCCAGGGTTGTAGAGTACAGGGCTTCTCATGTCATTGAAAAGCGTCTGTGTTTATCCCGAGGGCCATGCGGGAACCATTGGAAGATTTGAAGCAGAGAAAGAAGGGACAAGATCAGATTTAGAGTAAAGCTCTGTGGCTACCAAGTAACAGAGAAGCCCCATAAGGGTGCATGAGTGATTGGGCACATGGCCTGGGCTCAAGCTCTCACCACTTCAGAGGCGCCTCCTGGCCCTGGGCCACCCTCAGTCCTGCCTTTCAGGTTCCCTCTGCAGGGGAGGCATTTGGGCCTCGCCCCTTACCCCTTGATGGCTCAGTGTCCATCTCATCCTGGCTGCCCCCCACAAAGGCCTCCCTCCCACCCAGCAATTTCCCAATGATGACAATCCCTTCAAGCTGACGTGAGAAAGCATTTTATCTACCCTTGCCATTAAACTTGTCACTAAGCCCCTGACTACATTTGGAGTTTGAAGGCTGACTGGGGTAAGGTACACCGCTCATCTCCAGAGAGTCACAACTGCCAGCCCATTATGTCCCGATGCTAAACCGAGAGGGACCGACCCTCTAATTGCTTGAGAATGTTGGTGTTATTGAGACTTCCTCGTGCCTGAATGACATGTGATCTTCCAGTGTGGTTCAGGCATCTCCAACAGCTCTCCAAAACAAACGGCGTTTTATTTTTGTATACCCTTTATTTATGTATTTGGTTGATCTGTCTGGGAAAGGAAATTTATTAAATATTAGGAAAGGGAATGGGAGTGGTAGGTGGCCAAACCTTCCGAGACTGTGGACTTGATTAATTCTGGTTGTGGCATTTATTTCAACAGGGCCCTTCAAAAAGGTGGTTACTATAGTCGCCTCTTATCTGCGGTTTTACTTTCTGTAGTTTTAGTTACCCATGCTCATCCTCGGTCCCAAAATATTAAATGGAAAATTCCAGAAATAAACAATTCATAAGTTTTAAATTGCATGCCATTCTGAGTATTATAATGAAATCTCGCACCTTCCTACTCCATCTCGCCTGGGATGTGAATCATCTCTGTCCCGTGTATCCACGCTGTTTACGCTACCCACACGTTAGTCACTTAGTAGCCATCTCAGTTATCAGATCTACTGTCTTGGTATTGCAGTGTTGTATTCAAGTCACTTTTATTTTACTTAATAATGGCCTTAACGTGCAAGAGTAGTGACTCTGGCAATTCAGATATGCCAAAGAGAAGCCATAGGTGCCTCCTTTAAGTGAAAAGGTATATATGTATGAAAATATTGTGTGTGCGTGTGTGTGTGTCTGTATATGTGTGTATATATACATATATATATGTATATATACATATATATGTATATATACACATATATATACACATATATATACATATATATGTATATATACACATATATATATATACATATATATATGTA
>NW_024356336.1:2837082-2844385 GCF_902729225.1 Pteropus medius
ATATATACACATATATATCTCTACCTGAAAGACACACACACGCACACTAAATATTTTCAGCCATATATAATAATAACCACATATACAATTTTTACACACACACACACACACATATACATGCCAGGTTCGGTACTATCTGGGGTTTACTGGGGGTCTTTGGGCATATCCCTGACAATAAGGGAGGACTGCTGTATAAACTGAACTGCCAGTTCTCAGTCTGGAGTCACCAGACCCTAGTGGTCTTTGAAAGGAGTGATAGAGAGGGTCTGAGAGTTAGGGTGAGGGTTTTGAAAATCCTAATGGGGATTCTGTACTAAGCAAAACTAAGGTTGAATCTGCTAGTGAAAAGGTCAAATTTTCCTAGCTTAAAAATTCGTTGATATTGCCTTCAGGATGACACCTTAACCTTAACTTCTGAGGCCCAGCTTGGCATAGCCACCGCCAGCCTCTCAGATCTCACTGTCACCACATGCCTTCCAGGTTCCCCCTCCTCTCCTTCCCGGGCAGAAGCCCATACACATCAATCCCCCATATACACTGGTCCCCCATATGTACAAGTCCCTCTCACATCCAGGTTCCACTGGGGACCCTTCTTCCCTTCATCCCCTGCCTTACCCAGGACTCCGATCACCATCCCACCTCCCAGATGCTACCACTGACCACTCGGCCTATCTCTGACCTGTGCTCCCAGGGGCCTTCTAAAAGCCCTCAAGGTAGTGCAATCGTGAGTTACACGTACCTGGGTTCAGATCCTGGCTTAGCCACTTACTTAAGGCATGACTTCACCTCCCTGAGCCTTAGTTTCCCTACATGTCGAACTAAGTTTCTACCTCATAGGGTTATCATGAGGATCAAATGGAATTATCACTGTAGAGACATCAGAGTGGGCACCAGAGCCACTTACCAGCTGGGTGAAACTGGGCAGGTTATTTCCCCTCTCTGTGCCTCAGTTTCCACATCTGCAAAATGGGTATCATGATAGTACCTACCTTGCAGGGTTGCTGGGAGGATGAAACGAGTTAATATATGTAAAGTGCTTGGCACAAAGTAAACGCTACTTAAGCGTTACTCATTTCTCGATTAACAAAACCAGACAACTGAATGATTTATTACTCTGCCATGATGACATGGCTGTGGCTACTGAGGTGGCTCTATCTGCCCCCAATCCCGCCCACACACTCCCAGCCCTCCAAGCAGGTGACTGTGGGGAATAACGATTTGAGATTTTTTTTTTTAATCAGCAGAGTGCTGGAAAGCTCTTCCACATGCCGGCTGTTTAAGTGTATACCTAGTTACAGCTGACTGCCTTAGATGATTGGTTGAGGGGGCTGAGTTCCCATTTGTCCCCAATCAATCTTAAAACTGAAAAGCGGCCAGAATATTCATTTTCCACCATCAGGCAAGCAGCCTGGGATAATTCTTGATGGAGGAGCTGCTGGGCCCGCGTGCCTGGGAGGAGGCAGAAGAGGCAGGTTCTTCCAGATATCCCAGGGCAGTAAGTGAACTGACAGGGGCTTGAGCAGACAATGTCCCCGTTATCAACTAGGGGACCAGGGCACCAGTCTGAGGGCAGGAGGGCCAAGGTGACTTCGGCAGAGCTCTGGGCCCCATGCTGTTGATATCAAGGTTTTATCCTTGATACCATTTAGCCCACAGCGATGCGCAGGCATGTAGGCTGTTATTTCATAAGCACCTACTATGAACTTCCATCAGGCAAAGTTCTTGAGAGAGGAAACACAGAAGGGAGTGTCAGAACTAAAAATACGAGTTCCATCTGGAAGAAACAAAAAGTTGGGGAACCGTGTTTATGAAGATGGCCCCGTGACAAGATGGCATTCATTCAATCACTCCTTCATTTACTTTGAAACTGCGGAACTGCACCTACGATGAGCCAGGCACGGTCTTGATGACTCGCAGATGCCAAAGAGAGTAAAATGCAGGCCCCGCTTCCCAGGAGGCAGCAGCGTAAGAGGCGAGATGGAGAAAGTGCCTCAATAACAACAATAAAAGCGAAAATAGTGGCACCGGCTGTTTATCAGGCACTAAGAGTGAGCCAGGCTTTGCATAACTTATTTCACTTAATTCTCACAATAGCTCAGGGAGACAGGTCCTATTTTTACCTTTGGTTTGCACGTGGCAAGCCTGAAGCTCTGAGAGGGTTCTCTTGACTGAGGCCCATGCAGTTAGGAAGGAGTCAAGATTTAAATCAGTTCCATCTGACCCAAACCTGTTACTAACCTCTAGGATACTCTGACCCTCAAAAGAAGTAGAACACAATGTTTTAACTGCTGGCTAGGAACTACAGAAAGTCCAGTGGGAATTCCAGAAGTGAGGGTGGAGTGGGATGAGCCCTTGGCAGTGACGTTAAGCACCCCCATCCCCAGCATACACCTTAGTGTCTTGCACATAGTAGGTGGTCAATAAGCACTTGCTGGTTGCTCAAAAAGTTTGTTCAAGGCCTTTCTGAGCCCCATCAGTCAGGCTTCTGCCCCTTGTTTCTTTACTGTCATTCACAAAGCATCATTTCATCCAATGAGTCCATGAAGAGGGATTATGGTAATCTTCACTTTATATAGGGAGAAACTGAGCCTAGTGAGAAGCGGGTCCAGACTTGAACCCAAGCCCCTAGGCCTCTAAAGCCCAAGTTCTTTCCCTCAGCCTTGGAGGCACTCAGCATACTGATTCAGGACAAGACCCAGACCCCAGACCCCAAATCCTTCTAGCTCCACATGCTGCCTTCTCAGACCCAATGGGCAATTTATCCCACTTGAGTGCAAAGCATTCTCTCTTGTCGCTTTCCACGCTGGGAAAATGCCTCCCGAACCTGCTGGCATAACCTTGGGCTGCTGCATCCAGACCCAAGTAGAGAGCCATTCATTTCAATGTCACTCTCTTTCCTCCTCAACCTCTGACAGCCCCCCATGCCCCAACTACAGCTCAGCCTCAGCATAACTCAGAACCAGCCTGGGGCTGGGGCTCCTTAAGCTGCAAATATCATTAAATTGCAGAATTTATTTTAATCCTTTTATCGTTCGCTGGTGTTTCATAGGTGCTGTTTCTGTTCCCTCCGATAGCAGGGCTAGATCTCCTTGTATATCTCCAATATACTTTTCCCAGAGCTGAGTCCATAGTAGATAGACAAGAAGTACGACTGGTTGGCCGTCCCCCCTCAATGCCTTTGCTCATGCTGTTCCGTCTGTCTTATGTGTCCTCTCCACTATGTCATGGGCGCCAGGCTAGGTACTCCATGTGTATCATTTATTCAACATGAATTAAGCACTTACTATGCCCAAATGTTGTTCTGGACACTTGGGATGCATCAGTGAAAGAAAAACACAGACCATAAATCTTTGCCTTCATAGAGCTTGGAGGTGGTCAGGGAAGACCTCCTGAAGTTAGTAAGGTTTGATCCATGCCCACTGATTCTCCAGCACAAAGGACCTTGCCAGAGGCAGATAGGGGAGAGCGACCTGAGCAGGTGTCCAAGCACCATGTGAAGGAGTGATCCCTGCGGACACTTTAGAGAAGAGTGTCCAGGCCTGTTCATTCATCCATTCCATTCCCATGAGATGTGTTGAGTACTATTATCCCCATTCGAGAGACGATAAGGCTGACATTCAGAGAGGTTGAGGTCACATGTGAGGATCACAGAGCTAACAGGGGACATCCCTGGCCTGTTGTGAGTCCAGGCAAAATATAAGGCCTCGTATGATCCAGAGAGTGATGCCTCGTGTGATAAAGAGGGGCGGCACCCCTTGCATTGCTGCCCCACCTGGTTTTGAGGCATCTTTTCATCTCTACCTTCAAGAATATAGTACTGATTATGTTGCACGCATGCCCTCCAAATCCAGTATTGGTTGGAGGAGAAAGAAGGGGATGTGTCACCTTCTTGTACTGGGCTTGACTCCGTCTTGGAACGTGAGTCTCAGAACATCTGCTCAAACGAGCCCCAGCATATTAAACAGCCGCCAAAACTGTATTGTTGTCTCCTTCAATACATAGCAATTACATGGTGTGTTTTGCTCATTAGCAAGAAATTGACACAGAGGCAATCCTGGTTTTTAAATTACCGCTAATCTCACTGCACCTGTTTGGGAAAGAGGCGGGAGGAAAAACACAAAGGTTGGTAATAACCATTTCATGATATTTTAAAAACAAACACTTTCAGATCTCCCTTAAAAAAATCTTTTTGGGCTTTTGGGCTCCCATATTATTTTAAGAGGAGTCCCTCTGCCTCGTGCCACAGGCCGGTGGGACTCTCTGTCACCGTCACAGGCTCAAATGCCACACATGTCTGGGCAGAAGGAACAAGGGGAGGCCCAGAGGACAAGCCTGGCTTCCTCGAGTTATTAAAAGTGAGATGCCGTGATTAATCTTGTGTTAAGGGATTTAGTGCACATTAATGACAACCAGAGGCGCATAGAAAACTGACTTCTCGGGGACTGTGGGGTGATGAGGGATGCAGATGCCTCCCCAGGGCTCAGAGAGGGGGAGTCACTTGCCCAAATCACACAGCTCTCCCTGAAGCTGGCGTTCCGACTTGCTGCCCAAACTGGTGGCTGGGATCATGGTGCCTCGTTTACCCACTTCTGTCTCGGTACGCGGGGCTGCGTGCCATGCCCAGGACAGCAGCTCACTGTGCACAGTAGGCACTCCATACACACATCCTAATGGGGCTGCTTCTCTGCTTCCTGACGCCCCGGGGTTTGTCTCATTCTGTAGGAAGCAAGCTGCCCTGGGGTCAAGCCCCTCTCCCACTGGGTGATGTTGGGCAAATCTCTCCAGCCCTCTGAGCTTTTGTTTCCTCCTTTGGAGAATCAAGATAATGATTACATCTCAAGCTCATTGGTTGGTTGGCGAGGGCGACGTGTGATCTTGGGGCAGAAGGTGCTTAAGGAACCGGAAAGCGGTATGGAAATCATGACTATTGCCCTGAGGCTGGTCACTTGTTGGATGACGTGCTGAGCACAGCCTGTGGTTAATGAACTTAAGAGCTTAGCACAGTGCTGGGCACATAGTAGGTTCTTGGTGAAGAATGCATTTATTCCACTAAACCATTTATATTGATAGAATGCCTGGTCTAGGTGCCAGGGATGCAGCAGGAAACAAACATACAGTTCTGTCCTCGTGGAGTTGATGGTATTCTCGTCGAGGAGTGCATTCATGTCATAAAGCTGCTGTAACAAAGGTCTACAACCTCAAGGGCTTAAAACCCCAGAAATATATTCTGTCATGATTCTAGAGGCCAGAAGTCTGGAATCAGGGTGTGGGCGAGTTTGATTCCTTCTGGAAGCTCCGAGGGAGACTGTGGTCCCTGCCTTACTCTGAGCTTCTGGTGTTTGGAGGGTGTCCTTGGCTGTCCTGACTCGTAGACACATCACCCCAATCTCTACCTCTGTCATGACATGGCTCTCTCCTCTCTGTGTTGGTGTCCAAATGTCTCTCTGCTTATAAGAGCACCGGTCATTGACTTGGGGTCCACCTTAATCCAGTATAACCTCATCTTAACTTGATGACATCTGCAAAGACCCCTTTTACAAGTACCAGGGGTTACGGTTTGAACATATCTTTTTGGTGGTGACAATTTGACCTGCTACAAGGAGATAGAAGGTAAACAAATATACAGAGACTACGTCAGAGAGTGGTAGGTACCATGAAGACGGTTAAGTGATAAATGCTCAGAGAAGACCTCTGTGAGGAGGTGACATTAAGCAAAGAAAGCTGAATGAATGAGGGCATGAGCCATGTAGAATCTGCTAGAACAGCATTCAGGTTGAGAGAAGAGCAAGTGCAAAGGCCCTGAGGTGAGACTGGGCTCAGGATGTGCAAGAGACAGCAAGGAGGTGCTGAGCTGAAGAGATGAGATGGGCCAGATAGGACAGCCTACTGTCTTAGAGACCCAGGGCTTCAGCTGCTACTCAGACAGAGGAGGAAGGTTTTGAGCCATGGAGTGACCTTGTCGTCGTTTAGGTTTCACAAGGATTACTCTAGCTCTCGATGCGTAGAGAACGGACTGTAAAGGGGCCAAAGATGGAAGCAGGGAACCTAAAAGGAGAGGAGGAGAGACCCCTGCAGTTCATTAAAGGACTCGGTCCAGTGATTCCGTTTCACCTATTAAATCCCTCAGAGAAGAAAAATCAGCAGAGTGGCCTGTCACCCAAGATGCAAGTATGTTGCCGCTGTGAACCTCCATACCATGGACTGAGTTAAGAAACCCTGAGCACTTCATGGTAATAAGTTCTAGCCACCGGGGGCACAGGGATGAAGAGTGCAGCTTCTCTAAACCCAAAGGACTTACAGAGAGACTTTTTCTCTGTGCACGCACAGCTTGTCACAGTGAGCTCTAGAAGAGAGGCGCATTCATTCTAAATGGAGCGTCTGGGAGGTCTTACTGGAGGCGGTGGCAGCTGAGCTGAGCCTTCCAAGGATGCACAGAATTTGGGCAGAATGAGTTGTGGCGTGGACCTGCCAGCTCTTGGAGGAGGAACCTTGAGGAAGGTGGTAAATTTCGATGTGTCGCGTGGACAGCTGAAGCAGAGAGTCTGCTGACGGTAGGAGAAGTTGGCGCTTTTCACTGTTCATTCCTGTCTCCTTTTTTTCTCCTTCCTGAGTGCCTTCTGTGAGCTGGAAGTTATGCTAGGCAGCAGGGAAGCAAGGTAGTCCTGGTACTTCTTGGAGTCCACAGACTGGTGGAGTTTTAATGCTCATGTGCAGCTATATCGGAGTGTTAGGGGGTGGACACTTAAATACCCCAACAAAGAGTTTGCGCTAATTCCTTCCGGCATTAAGGAGCCGTGGCGGGTTCTAAGCAAGGGAACGACATGACTTGAACTGGACAAGAGATAATCATTTGGGCAGCATGTATAGGACGGATTTGAAGGAGGCCAGAGGCAGGGTGGTGCGTGTGCATCAAAAAAAGGAGCTGCATTTGCAACCTGCCTTTATCTAGGGCTCCCTGGTCAATCCTACTCCTGTGTGGCAGAGAGGTGGGGGACGGAGCGTCAGGGGAGGGAGAACAAGCGGCAGGTCTGGGAAGGGATGAAGGGTTTCCATGGCAACCTTTGCTTGCCTGTCGCCAAGGTAGCTCTGCAAATTCCCCAGGCATCATTCCCATGGACCTTGAAGCCGGCATCCCTGGCAGCTGAAAGCCTGACTTTAAAAAGACGGGATGCATTAGATTTGAGAGGGAGAGAGAGTTGACGCTAAGCTGTTCTGTTGGAACCGAGGTGCAGGCTCCCAGGCAGCCCTTGAAACACCCCTATACCCTTCTGCAAGCTCCTAACTCCATCCTCCAGGCAGGGAC
>NW_024356336.1:2845282-2873525 GCF_902729225.1 Pteropus medius
CGTTGCTTTCTGAGCCCAACACCCTCCAGTTATGAATCTGAAGAAGGTAGAAGCCGACTCTACCATCTTCTCAGTGAAGAAACTTATTTTATTTTTATCTCTGGCCCTAGCCTTTCTCTGTTCCCTCTTACTCACCAACACCCAAAGGAAGAAAAATGCATATTTCTAAGACGCGAGAGCATCAAAGTTTCAAACCTGCTAGCATTCCTCCTCACAACAGAGTCAATTAATCCCACAACACTTCTCCTGGGGTTGTCGTCGTTAATTGAATTAAATGAGATAATATTTGTCGAGTACTTAGCACGGCGCCCGGAAATGTTTATTGCACAGAACTGAATCTGTAATGGGTAGCGACTATTAGCATTGTTGTGGCTGCTCTTAATTGGGGTTATTAATAACCCCCTTCATCAGCAGAGCACTTTGGAACTTCCACCCCATTTTCCAATGCATTTCCTCATGACACCGTCTGGGTCTCAATTTTCCCATCAGACAAATATGGGAGGAGTGATAAAGCAAACCACGTGAAATCATGGGGAGGCCATTCACACAGCGCCATGGGCGAATGTGAGTTGCAAACTCTGGAGGATTTTGCAAGCATCGTCTACATGTGCTGTTTTATGTTGTCTGAGTAGAGAGGTGGAGCTTTCTCTGTTATTATTGTTGGAAGACCCCAGATTTTCATCCCATGCTGTGAAAGGACTGCCAGGCTGTGCTCTTTTTCCTATACTAGGTGTGCACGAGGCCCAAGTAAATGGTGGGAATTTGTAGGGTGGAGAAGTCCCAACTCTGTTATTAGTGGAATAGCTAAGAGCACAGACTTAGGCGCCACTGAATCTGGGTTCACCTCTGAATTCTGCCACTTCTTCATACAAGTCGATCATCTCCTCTCCTGGGTTAATAACACCCTCCCCAAATTCACGTCTACCCAGAACCTCACAAATTTGGAAATAGGGTCTTTGCAGGTATAATTAGGTAAGGTGAGGTGATATGGGATTAGGGTGGGCCCTAAAGAATAGTGTCCTCATAAGAAGTCCATATGAAGCTACAGAGGAGACACACTCAGGGAAGAACACCCTGTGATGATGGAGGCAGAGATCAGAGTGATGCAGCTACAAACCGTAGAATGCCGAGGATTATTGAGAGCTACCGGAAGCTGCCAGAAGCAAGGAGGGAATCTTTACCAGAGTCTTCAGAGGGAGGAGACACCTTGATTTTGGACTTCTGGCCTCCAGAACTTCAAGAGACACCTACAGACACCTTGATTTTGGACTTCTGGCCTCCAGAACTTCAAGAGAACACATATCTGTCATTTTAAACCACCTAGTTGATGGTGATTTGTTACAGCAGCAATAGGAAACTAATAGCCCTCTATGGGCCTTGGTTTCCTGTAAAATGGAAACAAGATTGTACAAATCTCACATACGGCTAGGAGGATTCTGTGAGATGGGCCACGCAAAATTCTTTGAATAGTGCCGAGCATATAAATGTCTCCAGATGATCATGCCTAGACACCTGACTCTGATCAAGAAGGCCAGACCTGCTTCTATGCCTCCATCACAGAGCACCAGCGTGGACAAAGAGCTCGCTATGTGTATGCTTGATTGCAGGGGAAGTAGGGGACAAGGCAAAACTGCAATAGCCAGACAGAGGCCCTGATGACCACCCAGTGACAGGACCTACTGGGCACCGGGCACTTTGTACACATTGTCACACCGAGTATTCAGAAAGCCTTCTGGGCTCAACCTCACTATCCTACCTCCATAAGCCACGATGTCCTCATCTGTAAAATGGAATGGTGACATTCCTACCCCACGAGTCATGATCAGAATCGACTATGGAAACACAACACATTACACAAAAGTATTTATTAAGTGGGAATAACTATTGGTGTTTAAATTCTCGTAATTATCTCCTTTTCATGTTTAAGAAAGTGAGGTTAGGAGAGGTAAAGTAACTCACCCAAGGTTGAACACAGCCATCAGGCACTTGCTCCAGAACCTGGACAGGGAATTCTGACTCTGACCTCATGTGTCTCAAGTTCTGTCTGGAGGAGCACCTGGTGTCCTGCTTCTAGAAGGAGATGGGATGACTGGAGTTGGGAACGGGGTTCTCAGTGTTGAAACACAAACGTTCAGTTGATGGTGCAAAAAAAGCCGACTCCGTTTTACTTGGTGTTGGTGAGCCAGTGGAACACAAATGTGGTTTTGAGGCCAAGAACCCCATGTAGGAGATCGTATTGCAAGCTTGGCACAAACAGCCCATCTGCAGAAGCTGCTCTGCAAGGCTGCCCCGCCAGTGGACCTGAACCCTGCTGAAGCCTATGCATTTCTTATTCAATGCTGCGTCCCCAGAGGCCGCCCCAGGGCCTGCGAAGACTGGAAAAGAGTCAGGCATCATGGGTGTGAGTGATCTGGGTTAGGGGTGCGGGGTGGCCAGGGGAGGCTTGGGGTCAGCTTTGCATTCAAATCTCATCTCTGCCTCCTCTGATAGTTAGATTTTGGATCCACACACTTTGCCTTCTCAAGCCTCAGTGTCTTCCACTGTAAAATATGGGGATATGATAACTACTGGCTTATCTCAGGGCTACTGGATAGATTCTCACCAAAGCAGAGGGGCAGTCATAGCAGAGACCACTCAGTGGTGTTTGTGAAGCTGAAAGCCTCACCCCAAGGCCAGGGAGACTCACAACCCCTGAGCCAGGGTGAGCGTCTGTCTCGAAACACACATTTAGACCTTGCTGTTTAGAGCAAAGACACCGGCCTGCATGCTGTCACTCACGCCCTGGCACATTTGCCAATCTGCTGTCTGCTACCCCCATTCATCTCCTGGATGCCTTCAGAGTGCCGAGATCACCCCCACCGTGTAAACCACTCCCATCTGAAAAGGTCACCTGAGGTCATTCACCCCCATTTAAAGCCACTGGGGCAGCATGACCTTAAGGGTGATCTGCAGACCAGCAGCAGCAGCCCCTGGGATCTAGTTAGAAGTGCAGAAACTTGGGCCCCATCCCTGACCTACTGAGTCAAAACCTGCATTTTAGCAAAATCCTGAGTGGTTAGTGTGCATGCTGAAATTTAAGAAGCACTAGGCTAGAGAATTAATAAAAAATAAAAATAAATTAAAAAAAAGGAAAGGATGGGGGAAAAAAAGAACCCTAGAAAGGGGGGTAATAGTTTTTTAGTGATTTTTATACTTATTTTTGGTTTCGCATCTAAAGGTCACATTCTACCTAAGACCCTTGAAAAACCTTTTGGCAGAACCATTTCTCACACCCAAATATCTGTCCGCCTACAGACAATGTTCTCAAAATTAACAAGGAGTGATATTAATGGTACTCGTAAACAGCATTGGAGCCATAATTCTGGACCAGGCACTGTGCTGAGTTCAGGGAACACTACCTCATTCAATCATCACAACCACCTGGAGGAGCAGGTCTTATTATTCACATACTCCCCCCGATCCCCGCTTATAGTATGGAATCTCAGGTCACTGTGGCTGGCCCAGATCATGTGGCCGGTTGGGATTTACATTAAGTAAATTACAAACTGGGCTTTAAACCAGATCTTTCTGCTCCTGGGCCCCTCTTTGACCACTAAGTGGCCCGGCCTGATGAACTTGGAGAACTTCTCCAGCCTAGTCCTTGGCTTCACCTTGCTCCTGCCAGCAACACATCTGCTCACAAACTTCTCACTTGCTTTGTTGTTGTTGCTGCTGCTCTGGGTGTCATCCATCTGTTATTTGTGTTTGTTTGTTTCCATTGTCTCCAAACCTTTAGTTCAAGCTGTCCCTCCTCCCTCCCACTTACCATGCCCTTTCTCAACGTCCTCATCTATTCACATCGAAAATGGCAGAAAAGGTATCAGAGGCTTCGACCTCTTTGTTTATGAATCCATAGTGACTAGCTCATTGCTTGTACATACTAGATGCCCAGAAAAATGTTTGTTGAGTTTAATTTATTTAGTTAGTTGAATTATTATTTAGTTCACGATCATGAGCTTATTATCACTTTGTAGAACCATTTAAGTGAATTTAGTTTATTGCACGCATTCTCGAGGTCAGTATTGCCCCCAAGCGGACAAAAATTGGTTCTTGGGTCCCTGTGTATGTATAAAGCACAGATCTACATACAATGCATAGATAAATAGATGTGCAAGATGAAATTTTCATAGAAAAAGTATCTTAGAAAGCTCCTGGGATGGGCGATAATGAAAAAAAAAATTGATAATCAGAGATTTTTAACAGAATTCATTCCAAGTTATCGTTTTAAAAATCTGAAGCACAAAACAGAAATAGAGTGCATAATTAAATAATTCTCCAACACAAACCGTTAGGGGAAAGTTCATGGGAAATATTCATCCTTCATAGAGGTCAAGTGAATGCACCTGCAAGTGCCCTTGAGGGATCACTTTACCCTGACTAAATTAGCTTAAAATGTTTAAGCCAGTAACACTGGGTGCTGGCAAGGTTATTGTAACATTGATAAGCGCGGATGTTTAGTAATTTGAAAGACCCCTTAGGAAAGCAATATGGCAATTCAGTTCCGCTATAGCTATAAAAATCTTCATGCCCTTTGACCAAAGAATTTCATTCCAGGGCAATGGATTCAATGGTAGCAAAATTTATATGCATAAAGATGCTCATTAGCTATAGCTAGCATTGAGGGTGGAACAAAAGAAGGAAGGGGAGAGGGAAAGAAGGAAGGGGGAAGTGTGGAGGGGAGAGAGGGAGGAAGGGAGAGAGAGATATTTCCAATAAAATTAACACAGGCGACGAAGCATCTCATGGAGTGCTGAGCACATGGTGGACACTCCGAAGATGGTGACCTTCCCATTAATCTCCCCTCTCAACTAGCATTAAGGTAGGAAGAATTGAGCATCTGTCCCATCTGGGGAGATTTGGGAAGGAGGAACAGCATCCGGGGTCATATTGCAGAAAGTTTGGAATACAACCCCAGCCAGCTTAGAGAGCAGACAGCTGCCAAGTCAGGGAGCATCCTATATGGGTCTTTATCACCGGGTGGGTGTGTCCACGCATGAATTTGAGGGCTCTTTCTTGTCTTCAGAATTCTTTTACCCGATTCTCTTAGCTCATTGCCAGTGAGAAAGCCAGTGTTTCCAACCTCTACAGGTCACTTGCTTTGATTAAGAGGATTCCTATGGATAGCCAGCCTGGGGTGCACTGTGCAGACCAGTTCTGAAGAATACTGTTAGAATTCTCTCCCACTGCCTGTTTTCCTCTGGCCTAGGGGTGTGAAGACATCGTAAGGCATTATATATCCAAGACCCAGGCATTTGCATTTATAAACTTGCCCTTTGCTCCTCCCAGGAACCTGGTTAATACTTTAGGAAGTCTGTGCTAATCCCCCCAATACACACACACACACACACACACACAGAGGCCTGGAAAGACCTATAATCCCCTCTGATGTGTAAATATCAGAAGGCTTGGGATTTCAAACTCAGAGAGGTATGCTCCCAAAGAAGATGGTTACCACACACCTCCCGTCCTCTTGTACATGGATGAGAAGGACTTCCTATGGGTTTTGTGAGCCTGGGTCAAAATGCGATACTTGAATCCAGCTTGAGAACTGAGGATAACTTTTGCCAAAATGGTAGGGATTAGGCTTGTCTCTGTCTTTCTAGGTGATCTCACAATCCATCGATGTCTAAAATTCCTAGGAAAAGAGTCCTGAGACTGTCACTTCCATGCCCACCAGTCACCAGCACCAAGAGCCTTGCCAGAGGCACACAAGGGAGAGCAACCTGCGGCAGGGGTCCAAGCTTGCAGTATTCATTCAACACAGGGACAGGCGCTGTGCTACATGCTGGAATCCAATGAAAGCAAAACAGACAGGGCCCCTGCCCTCAAGTGAGACAAGTAGTAATCCCATAATTTAAAAATCACTGTAAAGTTATATCGGTGAGATCTGCAGTGTTATAATGACAGAGATCTGAGCTGGTCTGGGAGCTCAAGGAAGTGATGGTGGAGCTGAAACTTCAAGGAGAATTAGAAGGGGATGGGGAGGGAGGAGAGGAAGGGAGGGAGAGAGTTCCACGTGCAAAGGTCTGTTGTCTTAGTCATCCTTCACCCACCCTCCTTGCTCACAAAGCGAGACAGGAAAATAAATGAGCAAAGATAAAAATGAGGAGGAGAGTGAGCAAATAGGTGGAAAAAGAAGGAATAAGAGACTAGGTGAAAAGTGAGAAGCAGATAAGCGGGTGGGATATTAAGGAAAGAAAGGGAGGAATGAATAAAAGAATATGGGGACAAGGAGATAAGCTGACAAGAGAATAAACGAAGTGGATAAGAGGCCAACTCAGTGAAGAGGAGACGCACACACGAATGAAAAGCAGGTTTCTTCATTTCAGCATTTCCCCACTGCCAGAATGGGCAAAGGGCTCTTTCTGAATGAACGGAAGATAGCAAATGTAGAAGAGATGCTCATGGCTCAGTCTGTACCACAGGGCTGGAGGTCTCAGGCTTGTCTGCAACATTGGAATCACCCGGGAGCTTTAAAAAGCAAAGTCACCTCAGTGCCACCCCAAAACCCTGATGTAGTGGGTTTGGGTGAGGCTTGGAGTGGGACTGCTAAAAGGTCCCCAGGTGGCTGTCATGTACCACCAAGGCTGGGAACTGCTGCTTTAGGGCATTGGTCCTTGAATTCTGGTCCCTGGACCAGCAGCATCAACAGCACCTGGGACCTTGTTATAAATGCAAAATCAGACATCCTTCCCCAGACCTGATGAAACAGGAACTCTGTATCTTAACAAGTCCTCCCAGGGAGTCCTGATGCTGGGTCAAGTCTGACATCCATGGCCATGGAGGGAGTTTGTCACCTGCTGAGAATCTTTCAAGGGGAAGCGTGCTCCTATTGCAGCAAGAAAGGTTCAGGTTAGGTGCTAAGAGGGATGGAATTCAGAATCCTCAGCATGATCATCAGGTCTATCGTGGGCTAGGCCAGGGGTTCCCAGTAGGGGTGGGGAGCATCTTTGCTCCCCAGGGGATATACGGCAATGTCCAAAAACATTTTGGGTTGTGACAACTGGGGTGGGTGCTGCTAGCAGTGTCTCAAGGGTAGAAGCTAGAGATGTTACTAAACACCCCACAATGCACTGGACAGCCCCTATCACAAAGAAGTATCCAGCCCCAGTGTCGACAGTGTTGAGGATGAGAAACCCTGATCTAGATGAATGCACCCAGGCTCTAGTTTTAGAAGAGAGGCTCTTAATGTGAAATGCTTTCTTCCTGATCTCATTCCTGTAAATTCATAGACAGTGGGCCTGGAAAGAACCCTACAAAACCCCATCAGCTCTCTCATTTTGCAAGAGAGGAAACAAGCAGAGAATGGAAATGATTGCGTGGGGTCTCACAGCACTCCATTAATCCGTTCCATAAATATTTTTTGAAGATTAACTATGTGCAAGGTACATAATGGTAAATGAGACAGAAATGATTCTTGCCCTCATGGAACTCACAGTAAACAGGACATCAGTAAAATTATAAAGACTTCTTAATTTAAGGTGGCTGGGGAAGGCCTTTCAGAGGAGATGATTTTTATGCTGAGAACTGAAGACTGAGAAGGGGCAGCCACGGGGAGAGGGAGTACCCCATCTCAGTTACACCAGCCTGCAAGGACAATATGGCTTTTCCCTACAGTCTGCTGTCTGCAGCTCGCTGATCTAGAGGGATTTGCTGGAACTCAGAGAAGAACAGGCATTTAACTCAGGCAGCCAGCATTCAGAGTTTTATAAAAACCCCAGGGAGTTTATCACATCTAAGACCCTGATAACATCTGTATTAGAAACAAGAATCCAACCAGACTGCTTGTGAAAGATTAGCTTTAGTTCTTTCAAGAGAATAAATGGCTTATACCAACTCTGGCTCACTTTATCAGCGTGTTCCTGCCAGCCGGCCGTCCTCTCCCCACATCGAGATGGCCACACGAGGACTCCTGGAATGAGTCTGTCATTCCCAATTCGGTTGAGCTAAAAAGTCTTTTGTGATCATCCACTCCACCCAGGTCTGGATGGAGAGCTATGGGAGGGGGACCAGGAAAGAAGGTGTAGCCCAGATCTTTGAAATATGCTTGCCCCTTTGTATCCAGGGGACCTCCATCCAAGGAGTCAACCCATGAGGATGGAAAATTTTTTTTAAATGTTACATTGTTGCCAATGTGTACTAAATACACACTTTTTTTTTCATCATCATCCCTAAGCTACACAGTCTAACAACTATTTACATTGTATTATGTATTATAAGTAATCTAGAAATGATTTAATGTATATAGGAGGATGTGCATAGGTTATATGCAAATACTATGTCATTTCATATGAGAAACTTGAGCATCTGCAAATGTTGGTATCTGGGGGTGTTCCTGGAAGCAATCCCTATAGATACTGAGGGACAACTATATACATAGGCTCATAGGAGAGTTTGATCCTTCCATATCCATTCATTTGACAGATGATACCCAAGTGTATTCCCCTATGTCAGGCACTGAAGATGGAGAAAGGAAAGATGCAGCCTCTAACTCAAATGGTGTGTGTCAGACACACAAATGGTTACAGAGCAGTGAGAGAAGTGATCAGGGATCAAGGAGTTGTTAACCCAGGCCAAGAATCCAAAAAGCCTTCCTGGAAGAGATGCTATCTGAATTGAGAATTGAAGAGGAGGAATTAGCAATCAACCAGGTGAAGAAGACGGGGCAAAAGCAACAGCATGAACCAAAGCACAGATAACACAGCGTATTTCATAGGAATAAAAAGGTGACTGTGTTAAGAGCTTTGTGCTAATTATCTCACTTGCACTACAACAACATTCTGAAGTAGGCAATACTATATATTTTTTCTCTCTGTCCTTGGATATAAGGACATGACATACAGCTAGCAAATTGCAGAACTGGATCCAAACCCAGGCAGTCTGACTGTTGGACCTGTATTCCCAAAAACACTGTGCTTATACTACATATATCTAGAAATTTATGTATAATTAGCTAATTGAATTATTAAGAGTCCAGGGTAAGAACTCAGGGGGAGTCAAGATTATAAATGCAGGCGTGGACTAGAATTGAAGGGCCTATACACAATATTTCAAGAAGTCAAAAACCATATTCTTATTGTAAGTCTGAAGGATTTTAAGCAGACAAGTAACATGGTCATATTTAAATTTTAGAAAAATCACCATGGAAGGGGAAACTTTTGGAGGAAGAGACCAGAATGAGGGTAATCAGTGAGGAGGCTGTCATAATCATCCAGACAAGAGATGATCACAGCTCGGGCCAGTGAGCATGGCCGGGTGGGGGTGGAGGGAGTGGTGAAGTTGAGAGAATGAACAGTCACAAGAGTTTGTGATTGACTGCATATGGAGGGAGCAGAAATGGAAGACTCCTCAAGTTTTGGCTTGAGACAGGACTACTACAATAGTTGAAGCAAAAAGAAAATTATATCTTTGTCCCAAATGAGAAAAAGGTGCTTTGGGTTAAGTTTGGGGTTAGGATGTGAGGATGAAATGGGCTGGCATGGCACTCTTGTAGCAGGATCGTAATTAAGGATATCTCTCTCTATCTTCAACAATCTTGGAAAGAATTGGGGGCAAATCTCCAATGTCTACAGTAATGATGTTCAAAATAGAGTTTTGCCTTGAAGAGCAATCTGAGGTGCACAGGTAAAAGGGAGGAACCCATGAGATCACAGCACCAAGACTCCTCTGTTCTAACTAGCTTTATTTCTGAACTCGGCTTGCAAAGCCTGCTAAGAAAGACCAAGAACACATATCTATAGGGGTCAGGGAAAGGCAGGAACTGAGTACAAAGAATGGGACAGCAGGAGAGAGCATGGCAGAAAAAGGAGTCGGAAGGATAAGGAGGAGACTAGAATTGCTGAGGACCCTGAAATGTCTTTATACAGATGTAGGAGCTTTTAAGGGCACATTCCTTTCAGGAATAGCTCCTGCATTTAGAAAAGGCACCCAAGTGAGTTGCCCTCAATGAAATATCAGTGTGCTACAGGGTGCTTACAACACCTTCTTCTAATCCTGGAATACCGGTCCTGTCTGTCATATCTTTTTCCCTGTGCTCGTAATTTCTCTTAACTTCTTGATGAAAAGCTTATGGTTTCAGTGCTATTGAAGAGAAAACAATGAGCCATGACTTATGCATTGCCAATTAGGCATCTAATTTTAGGAATGTTTGATTATGTTTTGAACCATTACAAAAATGATTTTCCCCCTGGGACCTTGGGTTCCCATGTCATGATTTATCAGTTTGAGGTATGTATTTGGTGTATTCATCCAACAAACACTTACTGAGTACTTACTTATCTACTGCAAGGGATCAGGAAGCAAGGGATATAGAGATGAATCAGATCCGTGCTCCCATGGAAGGTACAATCTAATGGGGAAGAGATGTTTGCTTAAACATCACCTCTGTAGATTTCTAGACTAGGTCAGTCCCCATTACCCGCTCCCTGAGCTGCCCGTGCTTCTAATAACTTCTTTAACATTTGTCCTTCCCCTTAGGAAAGGCGCCCGAGAGTGGGAACACTATCTCTGAACAAATAGCTACAGGTGAAATGGATGTTACACATGAGTTAAGTAGTGTGGACCAAAAAAAGGTTCTATGGAAAGTAACTTCACAGGGTGATCTGAACATAAAATCCCAAATGGGCAGGTCATGATGCGTAGTTATGCCCCAGGCCTATAATTTTTTAGCAAAAGTTTTGTCTTTGCCTTAAGCAAGCCCTGTCCATTGTTTCTGTGCATCTAGGTTAACACACCTTTGAAATAAAACATAACCACCCTTGAGAGAGCACGTAATCTTGTTAATTATCCTATAATCCAGTTCCTGCCTTGCTTCTTCCCATCTCCATTTAATTTTCCTTACATTCCCTCTCTAATTTCAAATGCATAAGAGAAGCTGCAGAACCGTTATTCTCCAGAGCGTCTGAGATCTTGCTCTCTGGCACATGTCATAAGTTTGGCCCAAATAAATTGTTATAAAATTTTTCAACAGGTTTGGACATTTCTTATGTCGACAGTAGCATGTGCCTACAAAGCCTACGGCACTGGTGCTATAAGAATACAAAATTGGCCTAAGTCAGGCCTCCCCTTTGAAAGAATATAGTTGAGGTGGTGGGGTAGACACAGATAAAACAAGGAATGAATGAATGAATGAATGAATGAATGAATAAATAAATAAGAGTGGCTCATACAAAACGGATACAAGTGTTTCGGAGAAGTCCGTTTGAATTGAAGTGATTGGGGATGGCTTGAAGGAAGAGTTATAATTGATCAAGGAGGAGCAACAGAGGGTACCAAAGGGCTTTAATATATGAATGTTCCAAGGTGGAGAAGAACAAGCCTAATGATCCAGAGTCAGAGGGAAATAAGATTGGGGAGCTTAGTTTGGTCCTGTCTTGAAACCCTAGTGAAATTATTTGGATTTTCTCTTGTCTCCAGGGGGAGGAAGCTGAGTTGTACTAGGGTGAAAGGAATCACAGGAATAGGAATCAAATGATCAAACAGTAATGCAGTATACAAACTCATTCATTCATTTGTTTGTTCAAGTATTTATCTAACCTCTAGTCTGTGCCCATCTCGGAGCCGCTGGCACTAAATTTGTTAGAATAGATAGTGTTCCCACTCTCGGGCGCCTTTCCTAAGGGGAAGGACAAATGTTAAAGAAGTAATTAGAAGCACAGGCAGCTCAGGGAGCGTGTAATGGGGACTGACCTAGTCTAGAAATCTACAGAGGTGATGTTTAAGCAAACAGCCTGAGTGAGAAAGGGCAAGATGGAGACAAGGAAGACCAACATGTGCACAATTTGATCGGAGGCTGTTGAAAGTTCAAGATGTGAAGCTCAAATTATTTACCATTAGAAAGTTCAGTTTCTAAAGAGAGACCAGTATGAGGTCACTAGAATCCCAAAGAGAACAAAAGGATGAGGGAATGGTTTGAGCATAAGGCAGAGAACTTTGGTTTCTTTTCAATCCCTAGTGACTAATCTCGTATTTTAGAGCTTCCACACCCATCTTCCTTCTTCCCTTCTTCCCACAGTGTTCTCCTGCTAGACTGACTAGCATTCAATCTCAGATCTAATGCCACCTCCTCTAGGGAGCCCCCCAGAATACCCAAACTTGATTCCCTTAAACTCTCATGGGAAGGACTTGACACCAACCAGTACTTCCTGCTGCCCATAGTTTGTCTATTGGGTGCCAGACACCACATTAGCCTTTCCCTTGGTCTCATCCTCACAACCACCCAGGAGGTAGACATTAGTACCTAGATACCGTAATCACTGCGGAGCCCAAGGGCTTGGATTTCCAGTCCCACACCACTGCTTACCGTGTAAACCAAAGCTGGTACATTCTCCTCCTTGAGCCTCATTGCCCTCTTCTGTAACCCAAGGCTGGTAGTGGCGTCCCCAAGCTGCCAGGACACATATGAGGGTTAATGGAGACATGCATGTCAATCATTTAGCACAGTATCTGTCCATCCATGTCTCCATGTCTCTAGATGAGAAATCAAAACTCAGGTCACTAGGTGAGTAAATGGCAGACGCAGCATTTGAACCCAGGTCTCTCTAACTCCAGAAGCCACCTTCTCTCCATCCTGCCACAGGCCTTAATTAACTCCTTTCACCTTCTTAGACCATTTATTTAAGAAACACAGACTATATGCTTAGCTCTGAACAAACATTATTGCACTTATTCTTCTTAAGCAACTGAGATCACCAGTTTCCCCTTTCTGCAGTGACCTACATGATAAATCTGATCTTCCTCCCCAAACTAGCCCTTGCTCAGCAGTTCCCTTCTTAGGAGCGTTTCTCTCCATGTGGTCGCTTAAGCAGAAACCTGGGCATCATCCTTAACACCACCTCCTCTATGAACCCATTCCCTCCCCATATCCAATCCAATCCCAAGACCTTTTAACTCTAAGCAGGTCTATCCTAAATCTTATTCACTTTTCAGCCTCATCATCTGTCCCATCTCCAAGCTCCAGCCAAAAGTAGAGTGACCTCTGTAAATCAAGTTATGTCACCTTCACCCCCTATTTAAAACCCCCTATTGCTTTTGAGATAACGCTAAACCCTTCAAGAGGGACGACTAAGATGACCCTTGGCAACCTATTAGATCAAAGATTCTGATCACAAAATTTACTGCTAGTAACACAAGGAATAGACTCAATGTCGTTCCAATTTTGGATTCTTCTCAGATTCTGAGACTGCATTTGCTAGGGCAAGCAGGGGAGGATGTTCATAGATGGTGACTTCGAGGGCACAAAGGTTGACAACAGAGCACAGATTTTTGTCAAGGCTCTCTTGGAGGAGCTGCAGGGTGCAGAAAGGGCAGTTATCTTGGAGTTGGGCTCCTGAGTTTGTGTCCTGACCTTGTCACTTTCAAGCTGTGTGACCTTGGGCAAGTCACTTAACCCCTCTGAGCTTCAGTTCTGTTTACTATACAAACAAAAATGAGGAAGATGAATGAAACAAGCTGTACAATCTCTGGAGTTTAACACAAAATGAGGCATTAGATTAAACCACATGAAATTGTCAATAGTTTGCCTTTTAATTTTCTTTACTACTGAAATAGTAATGTCATATATTCATACTTCAAACCAGAGGTTGGCAAACTTTTTCTATAAAGGACCAGATAGTAAATATTTTAGCTCTTGTGGGCCATTCGGTCTCTAAGACAATTACTCAACTCTGCTGTTGCAGCCATAGACAATCTGTAAAAGAGAAAACATGGCTGTGTTCCAATAAAACTTTATTTATAACAGCAGATGGTGGGCTAGATTTGGCTCATGGGCTGTAGTTTGCTGATCCCTGCTTTCAACCCATGGATTTCCCTTTGCCAGTAATAATTTCTGCTGTGGAATTTTCATGGAGGAGCTGTGAGTGCCTAGCAGAGTGCCTAGTGAGAAGCAAATGCAGGATGATTTTCTTCCTTGTGTCCTCTCCCCAAAAAAGGCAGCTTAGAGAGAACTGGCATGTGGCTATCCTACAGGACATGATGCGTTCATATTGCACTAGATGTGTTTTTAGGGGTGGAGGGATTATAGAGGACCATGAACCACTGACCCCTCCTCCACTTAGCCCCCACTCTTATTGATATCTGGGACAGTGACAGGGACATAGTGCCCTGGGAGGCACTAAAGATGGGGTCATTGGGGCAAGTTTTCTTAAATTTGTACCCTGTGCACCTCTCTAGTTGACCTGAGTGCACCTCTCTAGTTGACCTGAGTAGCTTAGGCTCTTCCCCCTTCGGTCGTCTGGAAAAGACCTCTGAGCCTGACACGAATTCAGATCTGCTCATGCACTCAAGTACTGAGCTGGGTAGGAGATGATTGCTTCCACCAAATTAGGCCAAGTAATACCCATTTTCTCTCGGGGGAAATTATTTAAATAGCATCAAAATCAATTTCCGTGCCATTAAATATTCTGGTCTGTGTTTTAATTGAGACGATTACATATTCCCCAAAAAGAGAAGAGCTATTTGAAGAGTCATTTCTTTTCTCTCTCCCCCTCGCTGGAATTGACAAGGAAAGCACCTCAGAGGGCTGCAGACTGCCAGTAAGCCTGCCTCTGTTCCTATTCATCTTCTTTAGCAGTAACCTGGTTTATTATTTTTCTTTGAGAAATAAAAATGGAGCTCTGAGAGGCACCCAGGGCACTGGGAACTCTGAGTCTCTTCAAATAGAATAAACCAGGTCATTCTCTCTTCTCCTCCTTAAGGGATTGGGCTTATGGTTGGTTTTAAGGGGTAGATGTTCCAGTAGCTGGCAGGTGTTTGGTCAAAAGAGACAGAGGGATAAGGGTCATCCCCAACCTTTGCTGCTCCCAGACCCTTCCCTTATTCAATAAACATTTCAGGTGCATCTTTTATGCTCCAGGCACTCACTCTCCAGCTCCCTGAAGGAGTCCCTGTCTGATGGGGAAGAGGTGTCTGAAAACAAGTCATTAAAATGCAGTTATTAAGAGCAAGAATAGAAACCAAGGCCCAGTAAGTGTTCCCATAGCTCTCATCCTGATTGCAATTAATGTCTGTGTCATTTTTTTATTTCATGTCTGTCTTTTCTTCTAGACTTTCAGCTCCAGGAGGTCAGAGACCAAGTCAGTCTTGTTTCTGCTCTGTTCTCAATGCCTGGAACAGTGGCAGGCCTAGAGTTGGGGCTCAGTTAAATTCAAAGAATAAAGGGAAGAGGAAGGAAGGAAGGGAGAAGGAAGGAAGGAAGGAAAGAAGGAAGGAAGGAAGGGAAGAAAAGAAGGGAAGGAAGGGAAGGAAGGAAGGAGAAGAAGGAAGGAAGAAGGAAGGAAGGAAGAAGGAAGGAAGGGAAGGAAGGAAAGAAGGAAGGAAGGAAGGAAAGAAGGACAGAAGGAAGGAAGGAAGAAAGCATGAAGGAAGGGAAGGAAGGAAGGAAATGAAGGAAGAAGGAAGGAAGGAAGGAAGGAAGAAGGAAGGTAGGTAGGTCATGTCCCACAGTGAAGATGTAAGAGTGCCTATTTCTTCCAAAGGGATGCAGAAAAGGCTCTTGCAGAGAGATGATGTCAGGGCCCAGTGACATTCATATGATGAGTAGAGGTTTACCAAGGAGAGAGAGAGAGAGAGAGAGAGTAGAGAGAGAGAGAGAGAGAGAGAGAGAGAGAGAGAGAGAGAGAGAATTTCCAACAGAGGGAATAGTGTGAACGAAGGCACAACAATATAATTAAAGAGCTAACACTTATTGAGTGTCTACTATGTCCTAGACCCTTTACTTATATCCATTCATTTACTTCTCACAACTATCCTGTGAGGTGGGGCTCTTGTACCCATTTAACAGAGACTGAGGTCACGGGAGCTAACTCTTTAAGCTAACGCTACTAGGAAGTGGTGAAAATACGATTCAGTGGATTCAGTGACTCCAGATTTGATTGTAACCAGTACAATTCCAAAACATGAGATTTAGAAAATCTTAAAGAGTTTGAAATATCTGTAAAGTGAGTGCTGGAAGATAGAACGTGAGGCTGACCGTGTATTCAAGACTCTTTCCATGGAGAGCTTTGAATGCCAGATTAAAGATTTTAGACTTCTGTGTATAGGTCAGTGTTTCCCAGACTGGATTTCTGTGAAAGCCTACTTTACGAGACATAAATAGTGAGATGTAGATAAAGGGAGAGTTTGGGAGGTGGGGTGGAATTCATGTGCAAATGACTTGGAGAAACAGCTTAAATCAAGCTGGACACATTTTCTTCTTTTTGCTGCAGGATTTGTCAAAGCCTTTACTATGAAGGTGGGTATTGTAATTATCCAAGAGGAGAAGAAAGCATCTCCAAACTCACTCTTGTGGCACATCTCTCAATAGCTCCCAGAGTAGTGAATTTGGGATTGCTGGCACAGATGATGGAGATCCATTGAGGGGTTTTAAGGCAGGGAGTGACTCGTAATGGAAGTGACTGGAAATCATAAGGGAAGTGACTGGAAAAAATAGAAACAGGAGGTAGATTTGGAGGATCTGCTGAATTCACGACCCTCCCAACGAGGATGCGTGTGAAGGCCGTGTCGGCAGGATGGGGGAGGGGGTACGGGGGGTATTGCTGGCCTGCATCTGGCCCACTGGCATCAAAGAGAGGCTTCTACTCATGGTGGGTTCGGTAGGGAAGAAACTGAATTCACATACGTGGTATTATCCAAACAAAGCCATGTTACTTCTGTATAGAACAATAGGCTGGATTTTCAGAGTCATTTAATGGCTGTGGCTTATTGCCCAAGCCATCAATTAAATTTCAATCCAATTTCCTCCCAAAGCATTCTCTGCTTTGGGAGTTCCTTTTTAACGTGGAGCAGATCTGGCAGATGAGGCGGGAAGATGGATCGGCCAAATTGTACAATGATTCTGCCTTTCACAAGGGCCAGCTTCTCAGATCTGGTCTCGCCTTCCAAAGGAGGTCACCCAGCATTAACAGAAAATTAAACAGAATTAGATCATAGAATGGTTTTAAAGAAATAGGAGGACTCTCATTTAGCCTAATCACTCCATCCTTGTCCTACCTAAGGAGAAACTGAGGCTCAGAGCGGAGGGACGGCATGGCCAAGGGCACGTGACTCTTAAATTAGCTTCATAAACCAGTCTCCCAGAATTCACTTTTTTGCATTACAGTCCATTCTCCCTTCTCAGCTAGAGGGATTCAAAACCTTAATCTGGTCATATAACCCCTTACACTAAAAACTCTCCAGAAGCATCTCAGTGAACTTAGAATAAAATCTGGGTGGGATGGAGTAGGTGCATAGCCCAGTATCTCTCTGTGTTGGGGGCCATTGGAAGGTGTGAAGCAGGATCCCTGGCCTCTACCCAATAGACGGCAGTAGCATTCCCCACTCCAGTCATGACAACCAACATTGCTAAATATCTCAGTCATCCCCAGTAGAGAACTACTGGCCTAGGGAAAATCCTAGCAAGCAAGCTGTGATTGAAGGAAGGCTATGGAATGCGTGCTGGCTGCTTCGCTTACTGGATGTGAGGCCTTTGGCATGGTTCCTTACCTCTCTGAGCCTCAGTTTCTTCATCTATAAAACAGGAAGAATAATTTCTCCTCTACAAGGTTTTTTGTTCTAAGGTCAAATTAAGCAATGAATGTGACTGTGCAGCGTACTTGAAAAAGTGCTATAAAATATTACATGATTAACTACAATGCAATTCAATGCAACTTTACATAGTCATAGAGCTATTATGGGATGTAATTTTCTCCATGCCTGAAAGTCTCAAAGGCAATGGTTCTCTAACATCAGCGGGCATGTGACTCAGCTGGGGTACTTGGTAAAAGTGCAGACTCCTTGGTCCCATCTCCCAAAATTTTAATTCACTGGGTCAAAGATGAAGCCCAGGAATCTGCATTTGAAAAATCAGCCCAGAAGATTCTACTGCAAGTGGTCTTTTGAAAAACACTGTTTTGGAGGAAGGCAATACCCAAGTTTTCCTAGCAGAGGATCAGGAACGTAAATGCATGATTAAATCTTGAGCATGGCGAGGTGTTGCCGACACTGTCCCAGGGTCAGCATTGGAACCCCTGGCCTCATGGCTTGGAGGTCTGAGCATTCATTGAATTTTCTGTGCCCCTTTGGAAAGCTGAGGTTAACACCACTCTTCAACCCACCAGCTCCCACAATTGACTTTATTTTTCATTTACTACTTCCTAAACATATTTGGATGTTAACATCACTCAGTCTCTGATCAAAAATTATGGCAAAACATTGTCTTGTCATAAGGCTCATAAAGCATGTTATCCTGCCTGTCACAGAAGCTGCCTTACAGATGCTGTTTGCTATCTGCCAGGGCCCTGCATTAATCTCCCTTCCACTCAGCTACAAGGAATAGAGTTTACCTGGGAAGATCGATATTGTATTATCTCACCCACCAGTGTCAATCTAGCTATGGCCAATGAGTTGTCATTCCCATGTTACAAGTCTAGTGCACAAAGGAAGAGGACCAGGAAAAAGGGGAAGAGAAGCCATGCAAGAAGGAAAAGAATGTTCTCAGGAAGAAGAGCACTGGGAAGAACCCGAAGAGCCAAGGACACAAGAAGCAGTTAAAAACACTTGCCCTGGAGGTGGACAGACCTGGGAACAATGCTAAGCTTACTTCCAGGAGATTTGGGATAATTTTATTTTTCTGAACCTCAGTTTTCTTATCTATAAAATGAACAAAAGCACATGACTTGACACAGAAAGATTAAATAAGATGATTCATGGTGAAGCGATGAGCCCGGTTCTTGGCACATAGTAAGGGCTCGATTATTATTGTTGAGATATTGTTATTATTGTGGTTTTGTTGTCATCTTCATTACTTCCTGGGTAACAATGGACAAGTCACCTTCCTGGCGCTCGATTTTCCCAATTACACAGTAAGAATTCTTTTGCATATCTAAAACAAACAAACAAAAAAGCAACAACAAAAGCAGGAAGCTTAAGTCATAATAGCAGAATTAGCAAAAATTTTGGAAATGAAGGTGTTGATGCTGATGGTTGTGATGCGTGTGTGTTTGTGCATGTGTGTGTGATGCACACATGCAGGCACATGTGCCCATGGTTTTGTGTGTCAGGGAGTTAAGCACATCTGGTGGAGGAAATAGCACCAGCAAAGACATGGTGGAAAAAAAAAAATAAGAGGCAAATTTGCAGAATAGAAGCTATGGATGTCTCCAGTGCCCTGCAGAGTAATGACGTGGACTCAGACCTCTTGGAGTTCTAAATTCTGGACCATTGCAAAATTGCCAAATTTTATCTTTGCACCCCTCCTTTTATCCCTTTTTCATCCAAGAGGTGGTCAAGATAGCACACAGGGGATGCATTGCTTCCAGCTCAAAGCCTGGTAGCCAAAGCTCAAAACCTGGTAGCCAAAGCCCGGACCTCATGGAAAGCGCTCTCTGATGTCTCCTGGCCACTTGCAGCTCCACGCTTGACTCCCTGCCCTCCCTACTGTCCACCCCCCCACCCCTGCTGTCCTGCCCCTCTACATGGGCAGCCACCTCGAAATCTCATTACAGGCAAGCCAAACCCCCTGGATTTATTTTATGCTTAGTTAAAGAGGGAGCTACAAGAAGCAATCCCCACTCAAGGATGTAATAAGGTGTCCACTAACGATCCAGACACCAAAATGAGGATGAGATGTGGCCTGCCATCCTTTGGGAAGTGAAAATTTGCATTGGAATAATGTCTGTTTGGCCTCTTTGGCTATTCGCTTGGTTCAAATTTTTATCCAAACCATTCATGTGGTGCTCAGCGTGTGCCTTCATTCCCAAGTCCTAGAAGGATAGGAACAACAGAACAGCACCGAAAATAGTAATTATTATTAGTATTTATATAAACAGCATTAAGTTTCTGTCAGTCTGCTAGTTACTGCATTGTAGGAAGGCAGCTGGATAGATTTTTTAAATCAAAATCAGAAGATTCGTACTAAATTTTTGGCAGTATCTACTAAAAATGAACATGCTATACTGTATGACAAGCATTCTGTTGTAAATATGCCCAACAGTAATGAGTATACGTGTGCACCAAAATACATGTGATACAATGTTCACAGTTATACTATTCACAATAGCCAAGAACTGGAAGCAACTCAAATCCCCATTAGCAATAGAATGAATAATTGGTGGTATAGTCATAAAATGGAATACTATGCAGCAATAAAAAAGGAATAAACTACCACTACACTCAACAACATGGATTAATCCTACAAATATAATGAGTGAAAGAAGCTAGATACAAAAGAGAACATATTGCATAATTAGCCGGTAAATTCATAAGCATCCAAGATTAATCCTCAAACATAGAAGGTACAATAGGGAACACCTTTAGGGGAATATGACCAGAAAATACAGTATGTAGTGACAACTTTTGCTTCCTGATCTGGTTGCTAGTTCTACAGGTATGTCCAGCTTGAGAAAGCTCATTGAGTGGACTTTTCCATGTATATATTACACTTGAGTAAAAGTTTATGAAAAGCTCAAAAAAGTATGTTTGGAAGCAAGAGACTCTAAATATAGCCTACATGACCATCCTCACTTTAGGTGTTGGACACAAGGGACTTGAGTTCTCGCCTAATGCTCTTATCACTCGGCCAGGCTCTATCTGGTTATCTTATGCCAAGAGGAAAACTCAGGCCAGGCAGAGGTTAAGAACAAACCCCAAGACACCCCTTGCTCCTAGCTCCACACCTTCAGTTCAGTGTGGGTGCCTTGGAGGGAAAAGCAGGGGCTCTGGAGTTAGCTCACCCCCCTTTCATTCCCACCTCCCTCTGGGAACCATTTCCCACATATTTTACACTGCCTTCCATATCGTTGATCTCAGTGCCTGGCACCCAGTGGGTTTTCAGGGAGCTTGTTGAATGATTGCGTGAAGGTACGGGTGAATGAACAAATTGCTATTGTGAAAAATAAATAAGACAATGTACTTAGAATGCTTTGAACAGTACCTGAAATGGAGTGGAGCTAGATGTGAAGGGACTCGTATTTCAAACAGACCTGGATTGAATCCCAGCTCTACCACTCACTCCCAGTGTGTTCTTGGGTGAATGAATTTTCCCGAGTCTCAGTGTTCCCATCTACACAGTGGGAAAACTAACTGTCTTACATCACGGAGTAGTTCTGAAGATTAAATGAGATGGTGCGTGTAAAACACTTAGCACCTCATGAGGTTCAAAACTGGTAGCTGTTGTTATCATTATGTAAAACTTATTAGTAGCATCGGGAATAAAACTACAGTTATTGTTCATGAGAGAGGGAGATTGTTGCCTTTCCTTCTTTGTCTCTCTGCATCAATCTCTTTCTCTTTGTCGCAAGACCCACGTGCGCTGAGCCAACCTTGGCAGAGTTGGCTGCTGAGTGAATAAAAGGACATCCTTCGTCCACCCAGGGAGATGGCCTGGTGCCAGTCTGTACAGGCACAGTGCCCATGATGGGGGCCAGGTGGGCACCAGGATACTGAGGCTCTCTGTGTAGTCTCTGCTGGCTGGGAGGCTGACAATGGTCACTCTGAGGACTGTCAAATCTGCCCCCTCCACTATTCCCCCAAGCCCCACACCCACCACCTGCCTACCGGGCAGGCCTGGGAGTGAAGGGAGGCTCTGTGCACCACCCCGGCTTCAGGCCCGCACACACCCGAGGCATTGTTCTTATTGGTTGCAAGAGCTCATTAGGCTCTGGGCAGAGGCTGGCTAAACTCCAAGAGGAAGACATCAAGGCCCAGGAGACAGAGATGGAGGAGCCTGGAGTTTGGCATTAGATGGTGCCAGCCTGCTTCTCAGCATACATTGAACTCATCTGCTTGGTGAGAACCTTGACCTATGGAAGCTGAGGCTGTAGAAATGTGTGCTATGCATACTGTATTCCCCCAACACAATGTGTGGTCAATATCTAATGATAAGATGGGATGAATTGAGATAGGATGGGGTGGGATAGGCTGGGTTAGGATGGATGGAATGTGATAGAATGAGAAAGAGTAGGATCAAATGCAATAGGAGGGGATAGAGTGGGATGGATGGGATGGGATGGAATAGAATGAGAAGAGATGGAATAGGATAGAATGGGTGGGATGGGCTGAGATGGGAGAGAAACGAGGAAATATAAGGGAATGGCTTCTCCTATTTCTGGCCCAAGTCACCCTTGAAGTTGACCTAGAAGGTAGCAGGCATGGGAAAAGTGGGGATATGCAGAAACTACTTCTTCCTCCAAACCCTAGAATTCTCAGCTGTGGGCTCAAAAGGTAAATTGTTCCTTAAAAAATCACCTATCTGGATGACATCAGATCTGGAAGAGATATGAGAGACCATTCTGTCCAGTGTTTTACAAATTATATTCAAATCCCAAACCCACCAGCTATTAGTTGTGTTGCTTTGGACAAGTGACCAAACTTCTTTGAGTCTCAGTTTCATCATCTGTAAAATAGGGGTAATAAACAATATTACCTGCCTCCATTTCACATGAAATGATCCATGTGAAAGCATGTACTATAGGACCTGGCATGTTGTAGGCACTTGCCACCATTAGCTTCCATCATGACCATCATCATCATCATCATCAAAGGTGGTTCAGGTAAAGGCAAAACTTCGAAGGCAGCTCTCAGACTCCCACCCCAACTCCTGATTCAACCCATGTTGACCCATTTTTGGCTGATTATGGGGGTTCAGTGGTTCCCAAGACCAACCTCAGGTTTAATAATTTGCTATAAGGACTCACAGAACTCAGAAAAACCATCATACCCAGAGTTCTGGTTTGTCACAGGGAAAGGATACAGACTAAAATCAACAAAGGGAAGAAGCACGTAGAGCAGAACCTGGGAGCAACTGGGCATAAGCTCTCAGCTGTCCTCTCCCAGTGGAGTTCTGTGGACAGTGCTCACTCCCAACATGAGATGCTGTATGACACCCACAGAACATTGTCAACCAGGAAAGCTCACCTGAGGCTTGGTGTCCAAGGATTTTACTGGCGGTTGGTCACACAGACATAAGTGACCACTCGTGTGGCTGACCTTCGTGTCTAGACCCTCAGAGGTCAAACTGATACCAAGCCCAAGGCCCACCATAAATCACACTGTTAGCATAGAGTACTTAGCAGGGCCCAATGCCCCCAGGTAAACAAACACATTTTCATCAGGCAAGATATTCCAGGGTCTTAGGGGTTCCCTTCCAGGAGCCAGGGATCTTTCTCTAGGAAGAGCAGGGTGTAGACAGTCCAGACCTGCTGAGTTAATCCTTTAATGCATAAGTATATATTGTCATTCCTCTTATGGTTTTGTTTGAAGAAATTATTCTATTATACAGAGGGTAATATTGAGCCCCAGAGATGAGAATGGACTTAACAAAGGCTGCAGAGTAAGTTAATGAGGCATCCTGACTGTCTTAATTCAGAGCTTTTTCCTTCACACCACAGGCTTCAGTTTGCCCGTCTGTAAAATAGAAATGTTAAGCAAATTCCCTCACCTTGGAAGTGCCTTTGGGTTCTGCCTTTGTAGAGGTTGTTCTTTCACTTTTCTCTGCAGTCCAGTCCTCAGGAGGAGCACCTGGTTCTCTGCCACCTGTAGGGCACAGTTAGTGTTCTCCTTAGTCTCTGGGGATCTCTTGGCTGGAGCAGATCCTGTGCTCATTTGTTTGTATAGAAAGTACTTGGCATTCACTCTGCAAGCATCCAGGCCAGGGTTCAGGGGCCAGGGAAATAGAACAAATACAGTTGACCATGGAACAATGTGGGGGTTAGGAGCACCAACCCCCCATGTGGTCGAAAATCCATATATAACTTTGACTCCCCCAAACCTTAACTACTGTTAGCCTACTGTTGACCAGAAGCCTTACCAATGACATACCCGATTAACACATATTTGTATGTTATGTGTGGTTTTTTTTAGACGAGGCAACTGTTGGTTGACCTCACAGATTGCAAGGCCCTTGTCAGCTTACAATCCCTTATTTTTTTTTTTTTTACGCCTACAGCACCTGGTCTTCCTGGTCTCCCATCCAAGTTCTAACCAGGCCTGACCCTGCTTAGCTTCCGAGATTAGACGGGATCGGGCTTGTTCAGGGTGGCATGGCCGCAGACGTTATGTATATTATATATCGTATTCTCGCAGTAAAGTAAGCCAGAGAAAAGAAAATGTTATTAAGAAAATCACAAGGAAGAGAAAATACATTTACAGTATTTATTGAAAAAAAAAACACGTAAAAGTGAACCCATGCGGTTCAAACTCATGTTGTTTAAGGGTTGACTGTATAGGCTCTGGTTCAAATCCTGACTTTACCACCTACCAACATTTCCTTATCATTAAAATGAAGGTAACAATGGATACTTCTCAGGAAAAGAAAAAACAGCATTTCAATGCCACAGGTAAAGCCATGAGAATGTCTTATTTGTCCACAGCAAATAGAGCCTTTGTTGTCTGCATTACATCTAAAGAGAGACTGCCCTCATCTCTGAAATGAAAGAATTAAGCCTTGCAGTTGTAAAGCTGCTTCGAACATCTTAAAACTCAATCACACACAAAACTCTCCCTGCCTCCCCAATTTTTGTTTCGTTAAGGTTGATCAGGCAAAGATCACAGTCCTAACTTTGCAAAGCCAGAAACGAAAGCTGTGAGAGATAGAATTTGCTCAAAGTCACGTAGTAATTTGGTGGCAAAACCAGTGCCAAGGCCAGGTCTCCTGACTTCCCAGGTATTTTCCAGCTCTGAGCACATCTTACAAGCATCCTGGGGTGATGATTTGTTCTTTACTTTTACCTGTGAAGCTGAGCAAACAGGTGAAGAGAAATTGTAAGCTTATGATGACTTTTAAACTCTTGCAAACCATCTGGATTTGTTCCCAAGTATTATATTTGTCTATAGGAGTATAGAAATAATTGAATCTAGATAGATTTCCCACCGTGGGTTTCCTCTCTAAGCTGTCTTGTGTGTCTGTCTCCCAGCCCTCACTCAATGACTCACTGATTTTCGTGTACACAAATAAATCACGCTGTGTTCCTCTCCCCCTCACTACCGGCAAGAAATCACAAAGTCCACCAGGAGGCATGAATGGAGTAGGGGTGGGCGGAGGGAGGTGGGGATGGAGGTGGGAAGGGAGAGGGGTGTTTAAATGCTAATCATTTGGCACTGATGTCAACCACAGTTAATCAGATTGTTAAAGATACAAAGGCAGGATCACACCCCTGTGCCAACAGCTATCAGGACTCATTCAAGGGGAAGATGGATGCACTGCCCGGCTGATGCTCTGATGAGACCGTAACTGGACATAAAAGAATGTTCAAGGCTTTCTGAACCCAACATGAATTACAAAGGAGGCCCATTTGTGGGGGCGAAGCCAGCTCATAGAGGACAATTATCGGATAATTACTCTTGTAGCCGAAACACTGAAAGAGTCCTTTCTTGCCTACACAAGCTTGTCTTTTTAACACCTGCTGCAAGTCTCCTGCAGCCCCTTGAGTTTCTGCAGCAGACTCAGGAGGGGTCGGGGTGTCAGCTCACATGTGCAGTTCGGTGTGCTGTTTGGGGTGATGCGTACCTCACTCCCAAACTTTCCCTCCACCCATGTGACCATGGCATGCTGGACAGTGCCAGAAAAAAATGAAGAGACCAAACAAATTCACCAGCTGGGCTTCTCTTTGCCCTCCGGCTGCTAAAGCAAACCATGTGATTTATGGAGATGGGAGGCCTTTATACTCTGCTTGTACCATGATGAAATTATGTTTGTAATTAGAACAAGTCAGGTGTACATTCGCCTAGAACATCTTTCCATTCACGATCTTGTAAACCAAAGCATGCTTATCAAGCATCCGGTTTACCAAGGGCTCACCTTTATGATAGCTGGTAGTGTAAACCATCTACTCATCTACATTCCTCACTTAAAGAGGTGAGCCTTATCTAACACACCGAGTCTTGTTGTCAGCGAGTGATGCAGGCACATTCGTGATTCGTTAAATAGATATTTGAGGGGCCTACTGTATATCAGGCCCATGCCCATGGACTAGGTCCTAGGGAGACAGTGATGAATGAAGTAGAAATGATGTCTGTGCTGGGGGAACTTATGTGTAGTAGGGAAGATAAGAAAGAAGTCAGGTAAGATAGTGTGATTGATGACGTGACGTACCTCTTTGGTGGTATTAAGAGTTCAGGGAAGGAGAGTAAATGCAGTGAGAGGTTAACAGCATAATATGCAAAGCGATGGAGCCATTAGAGGGGAGGAAAAGAGAGAGACATGGATTGAACTCAGGAGAACTGAAATGATTTTGTTGGGATGTGCCAGGCAGTGAGAAATGGAATGGGGAGGCTTGCTGGAACAGGTCACCAGGAACCTTCTAGGAAAAGGCAGAGTGTCAAGTTTACCGGAGAGGACCACCGGCCAATGGCAGGGGATGGTTTGGAAAGATCCTTCTGGCGGATGGAATGGGCTAGAGTTATGGAGCACAGTTCAAAAGAGAAGCAGGGTTTCCATAATAATGGCTATGGGAATAATAAGATAGCTAAAAGTGTCTTCTTTTAAGATGCAACTTGCTCTCTTTGCTTCTCTCATGGTGGGACTTGGGTTCTTTGGTGCATTATAAAAATGAAAAGCTGAGCTCATCCAATATCTCACTAGATTGTATTGAATAGAGGAACCTTGGTGCTTCAACTGCCCATGGGGTCTGGCCTACTGTGGACATTTCCCATGCTCTGTGTGCAACTACAAAACATCACTGAAAATAATCACATTAGACGATTTTTTGAGTCTTAGATTCTAAGCCTGATAAAAACGATCACTTAGATGATCTGGTTTGGGCTGATACCCTATTGAGGGAATTTGCATTCTCCTCCCACAGAGGATGAACTGCCTGGGAAAATGCGATGGGGCTTTGCTTCGGGGCTCGTCTGGTACAATTCTGATTGGGGATCGATTTCGTCCATTATTTTATCGCCCATCACCTTTGGTGGAAAATCTGCATTGGCTGATGGTCTACCTATATATGAAGATTTCCATCTGTCCTGCTGACAGTGGAGGACCACCAGAGGCTATTTGATATAATTGCAAAGTCGGTATTCCCTAGAAGAGCACGATGTGCTAGGTGAAGTCCAGGGTACTTGTGCTTAACCTAACTACGGTAAACAAGACAACAAGACCCATTAGAAGGATCTCTTTAGACTCTGAATTCTAATTAGTCAATGCAGGGGGTGGGGATGGTTATCACTCACCTCATCAGTCCTCACCTTTGATTTTAATAAACTGGAGAATAGACACAAGGGGCCAGATGGGATCAGCTTTATTGATGAAACTGGTGAAGTTGAGATGCAGACCACTGTTGGACACCTATACTCAGTCCTCCCAAAGTGACTTTGATTTTGTGTATCCAGGTAAAAGTAGAGATGGAGGGAGGTAGAGAGAGAGAGGTGAGAGAGAAAGAGAGAGAGAGACAGACAGACAGACAGACAGACAGACAGACAGACCTTTGGTCTTTCTTTCATTCTAGTGGCTCTTTGCTGAAAATAGGGTGCAGTGGATCAGTGATATCTTTAATGCCTCCTTAATAACACCAGTCGATGGTCCCTCCCCTCCCAGGGGGAGTGAGGGAGGGATGGAGAGGTGGAGCACTGGTGGTGTTTCTTGGGACTCCCTGCTGAAGCAACGCGGAACTTCCCACCCCCTATGGAAATGTGAGAGCAGTTAGAAACCCTGAGAAAAGCTGATGTTTGTTCTCTGCCTTCCTCTGAAACTGGGGTGATAAACCTCAGGGAATTCATTATTATTATTAATCATTATTACTAATGGTTAATACTATAAAAATAATGTGCACGTGGCAAACTAAATCAAGCTGTATAAGATGATGCACAATAAAAAGTGATTCCTTCTCCCACCTCAGGCTGAGCAATGCGACTTCTAGGAGACTCTCCTGAAGAATTACCTGGACATAGTCACCAAAGTTATGTGTTTATTACAGTGTTATTTGGGAAGAGGGGCTGAAAAATGGCAATGACATAAATATTAATTGATAGGAGCCTGGTTCAGTAACATATATGTTTATATTTTAAGGTAGCCATTAAAAAAGAATAAAGTGACCATTACATGCTGATGCAAAAAGATATTTGTGATGGGTTGAAAGTGAAAAATTAGTAGTGGAATACTAATGTATGAAATACTATACAGCAGTGAAAATGAATCAGTCATAACTACACCAATCAACATGCATGAATTGCACAGGGTTGAGCAAAAAAGAAAAGGAGAGGAGAAGGAAGGGGAAGAGAGGAGAGATGAGGAGAG
>NW_024356336.1:2873647-2928819 GCF_902729225.1 Pteropus medius
CAGGTATTAGGAGGATTCATATGGAATGACTGTTACATAGTTTTAAAACATGCCACCCAATCCCATATATTGTTCTGAGACATTGACATGTGTCATAAATAATTGCACATGATAAAAAATAATAATAGTAAAATGATAACAATACATATAATAAATGAGAATGCTGAAAGTCAAATTCAGGACTGTAATTCCTCCCAGGAGGTGGAGAAGGTGGAGAACATGGTAGGGAAGAACAGAGGCTTCAACCGTGCTGCTTGCATTCTCTTTCTAGACCGAAGGTGTGCACATACGGGTATCGGTGGCCTTCGTCTTTAACTCTTTCTGAATGATTGAAATATTTCGAAATGCATTTCTTAGTAAGTAACAGAGCAATACATACAATGTAAGAACTCTGTGACTGTTCAGATAGAAAGTGACAACAGTGCTCATGAGAGCTGACAGGCTGCTCTGAGAGAAACGTGCTTTACACTCGAGATTTTATTTTACTTTCTAATGACCCTAAGAGATAAGGTTGGGACAACCCCACCTTACAGATCAGAACTGTGAGGCCCAGAGAAGGGAGGTGACTGTCTAGAGGCTCATGGACAGTTAGCAGCGGGCCGAACCTGGACCAGCAGCAATTCTGACTCCAACCCCACACCCCTGATGGTAAAAATACTTTATTATTTTATATCAATACATCTTATTTGGAGATTAAACAAGATCCTACTAACACCATTCCCTTTAAAAGGCAGGATGTGGTGGACGGGGCAGGGCAGCGCTTATACTTCTGATTATTTTTTCTAATAAACTACGTTGTGAGAAATAAAAACTTAGGGTATGGGAAAGAGGAAAGAGCACAGGAAGTAAGGTCAGAAAGTGTGTAACTCCACCCCAATTGGCTCTGTGATCTTAGACAAGTCACCTCCTCTGAGCCTTGATTTTCTTTCCCTCTATAAAATGGGAAAAACAAAATGTTGATCTCACAGAATTCTTTGGAGGCTGGAATGGGATCGCAGCCGGAGATGCTCTCTGTGGAGTGTAAGTTGCCATCTGAATGTCGGTATTGTTAGTACGGGCAGACGGTAGAGGGCTGCAACTGAGACAGTAGATGAAACCCCACTGTCTCCCAAGCCCACCCCCGCTCTGGCCTTTGTCCTGGGAAGTCTTCTCCAAGTCCAGCTGGGATGGACAACATTAATCTATCTGACTGTCCTCATCCCTATGGGACTGAGTAAGCCAGGGGCGCTGCGTCCTCTCTGGCTGAGGGGAATGGGTTGAGTTCATCAGCTCTGGCTAATCACTATCCGAAGCGAACCTTTGGATGCTGGCCCGGTGGCTTGCACATAGTCGGTGCTTACTGAATGCATGAATGAATGATCAAATGTGAATGGGAAAAGAAAACTCAGGCTTCCCTCAATCCAACTTCCTTATCTATAAAATGAGGATTTTGCTAAGACCTTCTCCAACCCTAAAATTCACCAATACAAGTGAAACAAAGCTGACCAGCTCTGGGAATGGGAGGGAAGATTTACTAGGTTCTGGGGGCCAGTGCCAGCTCACCTGTTTTATTCCCTGTGGTTAACCCAGTGATCATCGACCAGGGGCAATTTTGCCTCCCACCCCTACCCTACCAAGGGACATTTGACAGTGTCTGGAATCAATCTGATTGTCACAACCAGAAGCAGGAGGGAAGTTGCTACTGGGCAGAGGAGGCCAGGGACGCTGCCCTGCACCCTGCAGTGCACAGGACAGCCCCTGGCCCCACAGCGAGGAATTATCCAGCCTAGATGTAGAAGGCATAAAATTAACAGACATTCTTCAGGGTAGTTCAGATGTTCCTGGTTTAGTTTTTGCTTTGTTCGGTGTGTTTTGGTGTGGTTTTTTTCCAAACCTCAAACAGCTTTGTCTTGTTACTAAGGCGTCGTGTGATCCTGGGCGGCCCGTTTTCCCTCTCTGAACCTGCGTCCCTCCTCAGCGCAGTTTTAACCACAAACTCGAGAAGCCTGTGGGTCTGTAAGATGTGATATTTAATTTTTGGTTTTATCCTTGCTGGGGCCAGGCAAACCAATCAGGGGCAGGCTGGGTATGCCCTAGTTGCTGAGTGCGAAGGTACAAGAAACCACCACTGAATCGGATAATAATAACGATGTTTAGAATAGTAACTAACATTTTTGTAGAACACTTTACCAAAAATATATCAACTGATGCACCCGCCACTCCTGCGAGAGGAACAGTCTGATGAGAGGAGAATTATCATCATCCCCACCAGGAAACTGAATTCCGAAGGGGGGTCAACGACTCAGCAAATGAAGCGCTTCCGTGATTACAAATGTGTCTGTCTGCCTCCCTTGGGCCTCTCCATCACTAGGTGCTGAAGGCAGCCCTCAAACCCTGCTCTTTTCATAAATTTTTTTTTTCACTTAAGAAAGTATTAAATATTTATTATACACATTTTTGGAAAACACCAAAAAGGAGAAGGAAAAAACACATCATCAACAATCTCACCACCCAAAGGCAGCCGGGGCCATCCAGTTTTCGTGCCGTTCCTTCCAGTCAAAAGACAGCTCTCTGCAATGGACTTTGTTTTAGTTGATTGTTTATGGTCATTTTCACTACCTCTTGCTCTTTTCATGGAACACGACAGCAGACGCGCCCCCCAGCTTTTGTTCCCTCCACATCGCGTTCCGCCACTTTGTGCCCACAGAACGACACGCTATGGCTTGGGATCCACGCTGGTTCTAGCCACTCCATTGCTGCCGGGCGTTGAAGATACAAACTTTCATTCAGAGCTTTTTTGAGTTTAATGAGACATTTCCCAGTCTAAGCCTCTTCCCATTCAAGTTGGTAGGTTTGGGGTTGGGGGAGGCGTGGAGAGAGAGAGAGAGAGAGAGAGAGAGAGAGAGAGAGAGGGTGCTACCTCCCCACTTGAAGGCAGAACAAATACTCGGTCACCTTCAGTGTGGCTCCATTCTGTCCCAAAGGGGAGAGAAGCATCAGTATGTGTTTCCTTAAAGCTCCCCACCTCCTCTGTTTGATATCCCTGTTTGCTTAACATTGTGTGTCTCTCTTCCTAACACTCCTTGAGTATAGAGACCATATCCTAGAGTGTCAACTCTCTCCTGCAGAGTGTCGACCAGCAGAGAGAGTCAGTACCCAACACTTTCACTCACTGATTGACAGCATTTGAGCGAGGCCCTGAACACATGTGATAAAGGAAGAATCAGCCAAATGTGACTGCGATGATTGAAAATTTTAAGGGCTCTGAGAAAGAGGAGTTAATTTAACACAGTGGTCATTGGGGCCCCAGGAAAAACCGGCCTATTCGAGCAAGTTATTAAGTTGCTGGATCTCTGAGGCCCTGGAATTCAATTCTGACTAATTCCCAGTGGGATTTAGTTTCCTGTGGCAGTCCTCTGGCCAGCATATCAGCTGAGAACAAGGCCTTGGGGCTTTGCAGGCTGCACACACTGCAGACCAGATACACACCGATCTGTCTCGAACATGGCCTGCAGTTTGGAGCTGGCCAGAGAGATCACAGTGTGTGTGAGCTCTGAGGAGTAGGGGACACTGGGGCCAGAGAGGTAAATTTACCTGGTGGATATGCAGCTCTCCTTAGCAGCTTTCAGAGAGAAAGGGCTGACTCGGTAAAGCTGGATCTACTTCCTAAAATGTTTGTTTTCTAGCTGCTGTGATTAGCACTGGTTTTACCCTGGGGACCCCAGAGGAGGGAGCAGTGGCTGTGGGAGGAAGCCGATTACGGAATCTTTCTCTGGCTTTTCCTTCTGCTCTTCTCAGCTGTGTTGGATCTTGAAGGGCTGGGATGGCCAGTAGAGGTCACAGGCCTTGGAAAGGGTCACCATCTGCTGCACAAACTTGCCACCTGCAACTACAAGTACTTAAAAGTCGAAACAAATGGGGAACGCTTAGGAAGTCAGGCGAGATCAAAGGTTCCCAAAGGAACTTTTCTGATAACCGTGACAGTAAGAGTCACTGGAGGGGAGGGGCTTTTCAACCTTCAGTGTTCAAGCCCCGCCCCTGGAGATTCAGATGTGATAGGTCTGGCAAGGGAGACTAATAATTTGTATTTTAACAAGGAACATTGCGGGGGATAGGGAGTATCATCTGGGAGTTTTGAAAAACATGATAGAGAGCTCACCCAGCAGAGATGCAAACAGAACAAGGGGTTAGAAAGAGAGGAGTTGAGAGGAAGAAGCTGCTTCAAGCTGGGGGGAAGGGTGCCAGTGATCGCAATACCGCATAATTCTTAAGAGAGCTAGTAGCATGGTCTTTGGCATCAGGAAAACCGAGATTGGAAACCCAGTTTGTTCTGAGGCCTTAGAACATCACTTAATGTCCCAAAGCCTCAGTTTACTCATCCATAAAATAGGAATAATAATTTCTACCTAATAAGGTTGGAAAAGAATTACATGAAGTAACAAATGAGGAATGAAGAATTAAATGAGAAGAAAAGCATTTAGCACATGCTTGGCATGTACTCAGCACTCCATAAAACAATAAGAAATAAAACGTTGTAGGTATTACTGTGATTATGACCAAGGCACACTAACGTGCTTGATGTCATTTGTAATCCTTTTATCCTCTTCTTTGACACAATGCGTTTTCCCAATTTCTCTCTCTCTCCCTATCTCCACCTCTCCCCACCCCCGCTTCCTTCCTCCCTCCTTTTTCCTCTTTTTCCCACTCTCCCCACCGTGATCCAGGGGAGAGTGGGACCAGCTGAAACCCATGTAGCCACAGGATCCAACAAAACCCACAAGCCAGTATCAAGGTCTCAGCTGTCACTTTGCCCTTTTTAGCAAGATTCACAAAAGTCTGCAAGAATAATTGCCAATTACCTGATCCGTCCAGAAACTGACAATGTCAGAACTGGAAATGCCCTCAGATTTTATCTAGCCTGGCCGCCCATTTGACACAGAGAGAAGATGGAGAGAAGAGGAAACCTACACGAAGTTATGGTAGTGAGTAATATTCAGGATACGACCACCATCGGAGTCCCCCGACCCCTGGTTGCATCCAAGTTCTTTGCATCAAACCAGAGCTGGGTCTTAGGACATAGATTTCCTGACCCCTTATACTCTACTTTTTTGTCCCATCACCTTCAGTCTATAAAGATAATCAACATCAATCATTTGATAAAAGTGACCACAAGCATACAAGCCACAGCTTCGGGGCAGACCCCCATGTGACCTAATCCTATGAGGTAGATGAAGTATCTCTATTACATGAAAAGGTTTAGTGGACTTACTTAGGCTGACATGGCTTGTAACTGTCAAAAGCAGGATTTGAACCCAGGTTCAACTCTGAAGCCTCAACACTTCCCACCTGGGACTGGGATACCTGCTTGGCCCCTGAATGACCTTGACCTGCCCTCGGATCATCCACATGTCCTCTCCTCCCTGATGCCTGCTCCTGCCCCGGTGCCTCCGTCAGCCCGGAATGCACACTGGCTAGTAATCGATGTTACAAAACAGAAACATTTGTTGGCACCAGTTGCAAACTGTTGCAGTCTATACAGATTAAGCCACTGCCGCCAACTCCATGAAAGTAAATGAGCCTTTCCAGTGGCTGCGGAAATAAATTTAAATGACAGCGCTGAAGGGCTGGAAATTGTGGCTGAGTGAGTGTGTCCCGCAGAAAATCGACAAGGACAGCTCTCAGTCCCAGCGCTTTTGTCCCCAGATGTAATTTCTCTCTATCTCGAGACTGTTCATCATCAGGATGTTCTGACCGCTCCAACTTCCTGCTTGAGAGTCATGATTCCAATGATGACAGTAAAAAGGGTGATAGCAGTTGGCATGTACTAGGCACTCACTGTGGGTGAGGCACCCATACATATGTATATGTGTGTACGCTTAACCTATTGAATGATGACAACCTTAGGAAATACGGGATTAAAGACCCATTTTACAGCTCAGGAGACTGAGGCTCGGAGAGGTAAAGTCATTTGCCAGCTTGCAATTGGCAGAAATGGGTCTCGAGTAAGCTAATGAAGCTGATTTCAGGCATGATTCTGCCAAACAGAACTGCTGGGGCCAGCCGTTCCTTAAAATTACTAGATGGTTTTATTTTCAAGACAAAAATAAATCATAAGGAGTTAGCAGGGTATACGAGGCCACCACGGCCTGGCCCCGAACTCCCTACCTCACCGACTTCCTTTGGAACCGCCTTCCACCTCTGCTCCCTCTCCCCCTGCATTCCTCTTTTGCACCGACCTCAGCCAGGACATCACCATCTTCCCACGTCTCTCTGTTCTGAACCTGCCTTTGTGATTCTGAACCCTCGAATCCTTCTGCGTCTCCCACAAAGTCACTTTTAGATTATTTAGCCAAAAAGCATGCTCCCTCCATCCCAGGACGATATAGCCATGAGTCAAGGGGGTGTGGGCTGGTATTAGCCCCCCTCACCCTCTTAGTGGGATGTACTCGTGCTGTGAACAACCTGCCCAACTGTGCATGGTGGTCCTGGCCTGCAGACTGGGCTAGGGACGGTCCTCTCTGCCCTGTTAGCACACAAAGCTTCCCCCTTTCTAAACATTTATCACATCGAATATGATTATCTCTACTTTCTTATTCCCTCTTCCGGTACATATACAACTAAATCGTGAGACTCTTGGGCCCTTGGTTTCTGTAGATCTAATGCTTAGCTCAGGCTTGGCATGATCAACTGTAAGTCTCCGTGGTCAGCAAAAGGAAGGAAGGGAGTAGAGGAAGGAGGGAAGGAGAGAGAGAGAAGGAAGAAGGGAAAAAGAAAAAGAGAGAAGGAAGGAAGAAAGAAAGGGAAGAAGAGAGAGGGTGAGTGGGAAGAAGGATAGAGGGAAGGAACGGTGAGAGAGGGAAGGAAGAGGGAAAGAGGAAGGAGAGAGGGAGGGAGGGAAGGAGAGAAAAAAAAAGAAAAGGAGAAGGAAGAAAGGGCCCTCCACATGCAGAACCCTCAGCCCTGTCCACTGGCTATTTCACGAGGAAACCAGCACCTTCCTCTCCAGGAAGAAGCTGCCTTCACTCAAGCAGATGAAGAAAGAAGGCAGGGAGGGAGGGAGGGAGGGAGGGAGGAGGCAGCCCCTTTATCTGCGGAGTGAGCTGTGCCAGTGTCCTGATAAGCCTTGGGTGCTACTTTAGAAGGGCCACCCTCAAAGTCTGACAGAAGGTGGAGGACCTAAGCCCTCCAGCTTCAAGCTAACTGGCATCTTTTCTACTCTTCCCAAGATGCGCCACCGGAGGGAGACGCCAACCCTTCAGGTACTTACCTTCTGCCCTCAGGAGCACTGAGGAGCACCAGTCTGAGCAAAGACAGCCTGGAAGAGAGAGTGACAACAGCCCCTCTGAGTCCCGTGCAGTCGGGGGAAGAGCTTCGCGAGCTGGAGCAGGAAGGGACAGTCCCTTCCGCACACCCAGAACCCTCCTCCCTGTCCACGCTGCTTCCGGAGGAGGCCAGCCCCCAGCTCGCCTTCCTCCCCAGGAAGAAGCTGCCTTCACTCAAGCAGGTGAACTCAGCCAGGAAACAGCTAGGCCAAAGGCCACCTCCGCAGCAGCTCCCCCAAGGGCGGAGTCCCAGCCTGCATCCCCAGGCCTGGGTCTCTTCTCCTCTGCCACTGAGAAGCCTAGCCCACCGGGAGACCCCGACCCCATGGCCTCCGCAGGTGAAGAGACGCTTCGACTACCGTCAGAGGAGCCCCTGTGGCTGAATCGGAAGGAAGGTGCAGTCCCCACCACGCCTGCACCCCTGCAGATCTCCCCCTTCACCTCACAACCATACGTGGCCCACACGCTCCCCGAGAGCCCGGACCCTGGGGAGCCTGCCATGTCTGATGAGACCCACGAGGCTCCTCCTGAGGACGCCAGTCCCATGAACTTGATGGACAAAGGCGAGAACGATCTGACCGGGTCAGCCTCCGAGGAGAGCCAGGAGACCACGACGTCCACCATCATTACCACCACGGTCATCACAACTGAGCAGGCGCCAGGTATGCAGCCCCCAGCTCCTCCAGTCCTCCTTCCGCAGCGATGAGGCACCCAGGGTGCACAGGGCATGGGGAAGGAGGGCCAGGGAGGCCCAGGCCCCACCATCTGTTACCACCTATTAATCATTGGCTATGAGCTTAACCCTGTGGCTCAGAATTATATTCTCATTTTAAAGATGAGGCAGCTGAGACTCTGGGATATCAAGAACCTGGCCAAGGCCATATAGCTAAAGAGCAGGATTCAAAACCTTTCCATTTTGAAACAATCCTTTAACCTACCTAGAAGGCCAGAGCCTTTTCAAAGCACGTTTACCATTACTGGACTTCTCTAGACTTGGTAAAATGCACTTCCGTGTTCTAGTCTTTCTTCTTCTATCTTCTTTTCCATCTTCGAACAGAGGAGAGAGACATCAACTGTCAATCATACGTGGATTTTGGACAAGTGCAATGTGGTCACTCATTGAAGTGTGTGAGCTCTGGGTTCGAATCCCGATTTCTGTGTGATCTTAGCCCAGCCACTGTCTCTCTGATGTTTGGTTTACTTACCTCTAAAATGAGGACAAAATATCAGTCCCTATGAGAGAGGATGCTTGGTGTCACCCCTGTCTACTGGTCAGGATGGTGCCTAGCAGCATGAAGTAGGTGATCATTCCATGTTAAGTATTGCTTTAATTATCATGTTGATTCTGGACCTGAAGGAGAATTAATAGCAGTGGGAGGGGTGGGGACAGGAGAACACTGGTTTCCCCAGAGGCCCTGTTCCTCCCCACAGCCCACCTGAGACATTACCTCTGAGCTGTTCTCCATGTCCTAATTAAAGTGCTTCCCTCCAGCTCTCTGCAGTGTGAGCCTCTCTGATCCCGAAGGGTACATCGACTCCAGTGACTACCCACCGCTGCCCATCAACAGCTTCCTGGAGTGCACATACAATGTGACAGTCTACACTGGCTACGGAGTGGAGCTCCAGGTAACCTCAGGAAAGCACCCTGCTGTGCCTGCCTCTTCCAGCAGGAAGTCTGTGAAGGACTGACTGAGTCAGGCTCACTGTTATCATCCTGACTGGTTTGGTTCTCTCTTTGCCCCAACCAGGGCAATTTGAGCTGGGCTTTGACAAATGAATAGGAGTTCCCAACTCAGTACACATCTGAAATAGCTTGGCACGCATGGACCAAGGGAGCGTGTTGATAAATTGTGAGGTATTACACTTGGAAGGTATCTCACACACACACACACACACACACACACACACTCATTCAGGGTTCATTTGATTCATAAACTTTTGCCTATAAACTGTGAATTAAAAAAGCAGGATAGTCTACGGCCATGCCCTGAACAAGCTCGATCCCATCTGACTTCGGAAGCTAAGCAGGATCGGGCCTGGTTAGTACTTTGATGGAAGACCACCTAGGAAGACCAGGTGCTGTAGGCATAAAAAATAAGGGATTGTAAACTTACAAGTTCCTTGTAATCTGTGAGGTCAACCAAGGGTTGCCTTGCCTAAAAAAAAATAAAAAAGAAAACTATACATATAACAATAATAATAATAAAAAGCAGGGTAGCATAGTATTCAAATATCTGGGTTTGAAGTCCCAGCATTACCAGTTAAAGCAGCGTGACTTTGGGCAAGGGACTTTGCCTCTCCAAGCCTCAGTTGCCCCATCAGTAAAATGGAGATGATAATGTTACCACTTTACAGAGTTTGGGAAAGATAGAAATATGACAACATGCAAGGAGCATTCAGCCAGAGCCTAGCAGAGAGAGAGAGAGAGAATGCTTGGTGCACATGACCGGTTACACTCACCCAAGTTCCAGGCCTTCTCCAGCTGACCACCCAGCATTAGAAGTCTTTTTAAAAATGGACTGAGGACAGATGCCTGGCAGTGGTGACCCGTCCAGTTCACTGTTCGACAGAGGAATGAAACTGGAAAAGGAGATCAGAACCATGTGGTGGCAGACCCTTCCAGGCCAAGGCTGGCTGTCTGGTTTTGGGCCTTTTTCTAATGGGCAGTAAAGAGCCAACAGAAGTTTCTGCGCTGAGTCAGTGATATGGCATGAACTTTACTCTAGGAAGGTTTTTCTGACTCGTACAAGAAAAAATAAAATGTAAACTGCAGAACCTGTGGTCTTTGGAGCCCCCAGGGCTTAACACAGGATGTGGCCCATAATTAAGTACTTTTTTTAAAAAAATGATCATGGAATTTAAAGAAGCTGGAGAAAAGTTGCGGTCCCTCTGATTCTGGCACTTAGTAAACTCTTTCCTCCCACCACGAAGAGACCCGCTCTGTAACCAATACTGTCTGGACCCCTTTTGCAGGCACAGTAGAACCCCTTCATTTAGCATCTACTATGTACCAGTCCAGCTGTTGACACCAAAGGATATGGTGGCATAGGGCCTGCCCTAATGATGTTCACATAAAAGACATTAGGGTGCCATCTGAATAGGTCTCTGATAGCTGTTTATAGGGGATGTGGTAGAATCGCAGTGGAGGGACAGACAAGCTCTTCGGCAGTCAGGGAAGGTCTCACAGAGGAGGGTAATTTTAGTGGGGCTTTGGCAAATGAATAGGAGTTCGTCAAAGAGAAAGGAGAGCAAGGTGTATGGCCTGAAAGAGAAAGGGCTTATAGGTGAAGCCTGCCTTGCTTAGGTGAGGGGCAGAAGGTCTAGGATTCCAGGTCCCACAGGAGAGGCATAAATACCCAAATTGGACACTGGGAACTGACTAAAGTCCCCACCACATGCCCATTCTGTTTGTTCGATGTCCTTGTGCACAACTTAAAATATCTCCCTTCTTTCTCCTCCAAGCCCAGAGAGTACCAAGAACACGGTTCTTTGAGGAAGTTCTGGACTTAGAGCCACCATTTGAGAGGAAAAGAGAGTAGGACCGAGAATGCCCCAGAAATGAGGCCCCCTACTCCCTCATTTACCATTTCATACAGAAAGGGGGACAATGTATTCAGTCGTTCTATAAGTATTTCTTGAGCACCTACTGTGTGCCAGGCACTATTTCAGGCACCGGGAATGCTGAGTGACAGGGAAAAGTCCCTACCTCTGTGCAGCTTATGTTCTGGTGGAAGGCCTCCTTCTGTCTCCCCGGCAACCGGGCTTCCATCGCCAGCTGATCGAACCTGCCCCCACCCACCAGCTCCAGGAGAACTTATCTCAGCTGCCAGCATCCAGAAGCCCCTCTCACAGGACCCAGCTCTGGGGGCTCCCAGATCTCTGCAGTGTCTCTGCCCCTCAACTTGCTTTCACTCTGTTCCCTCAGCCTTTGGGGAGAAAAGAGAGGTCTAGATGTTTCCGGGGCTAGGGCTTGGTGCCTGTCTGTCTCATTGACTAGGGGCTGGTCGAGGGATGCTGCGTGGGCAGTGTTGGGGGCTGGTTGGGAGCTGCACTGGCAGCCTCGCAACCTTTGAGGGCCCTGACTCAAACACAACTCGGAGCTTCTCTCTGTCTGCTGCTGACTGTCCCCAGGTAAAGAGTGTGAACCTGTCCGAGGGGGAGCTGCTCTCCATCCGCGGGGTGGACGGCCCCACCCTGACCGTCCTCGCCAACCAGACGCTTTTGGTAGAGGGGCAGGTAATCCGAAGCCCCACCAACACCATCTCTGTCTACTTCCGGACTTTCCAGGACGACGGCCTCGGGACCTTCCAGCTACACTACCAGGGTATGACCAGGCCGAGGCTGATGGCACGTAGCCATTTGCCTCAGTTTCCCTCTGGAGCCAGGAATTCTCAAACTTTTCCCCCCAGGAGTCCCTCTGGCAGCGTGGTAAAACCTATGGACCCCTTCTCAGAATATCTTTTTAAGAGTTGAAAATAAAATGCGTACGGCTAAAAAGGAAACCAGTCATATGGAATTACAGTTGTCAAAATATTGTTTGGATCAATTATATCATAATCTACATGCTTCTTTATTAACATTTTAAATAACGACTTCTCCTAGCAGTTCTGATAATTACTGTAATTTCAAACTACGGAAGAACATAAGAAATATGTCGAGAAATCCATTATGACATGAAAATATTTGTGATTTCTCTTGATGACAAAGTCACAGGTTCTACTAATATGTTATAGTTTGTTGCCTGCATTCATGATAGAAGGAAATTCCGCAGTTCAGTTAAACGTTCATGAAAACAAGCAGGTCGCTTTTCCCCGTTCAAACTCATGGCCCCTGTATTCGATACACGAATCCCATGAAAGTCCATGGATTTCTGGTAAATAGCCTCCCTCTCTCTTTGCTACTGCTACGATGTTTCTTTCTTTCCCGTTTCATCTGTGTCCTTGCCTTTGCTTTCCGTTCACTTCTCTTCTCTTCCTTCCTTTCTTCTTCTCTTTACTTCCCTTTTCCTTGCTTCCTTTATTTTTTTCCTTCTCTCCTCTCTGTCTCTTCATTCCCACCCTCTCTCTTCCTTCCCTTTCTGTCTCCCTCATCACCACCCTGTTTTCCTACCTCCCGGACAGTTCCTGTAACCTCAGGTCGTTCCCCTAAACAAGGAGCTCCCCCAGGAAACTTGCCAAATATCTGAACGGAAAGTGGAATCAATAGCTACCCTCCGGGATATTGGAAACCATTCACATTTCTATCAAATTGACCAAACATCTGGAAAAACGATTCATTTTAAACGTTTCCTTGGATGTTTCTGAAACAGGCGGGTGACCAGGAATGGGAATGAGTGTTCATTTCATCACAGCTTTTCAATATTGAGACTCACCTCTGTTGTCTTCACGAATTAAAAATGGGAGGGGGGAATAGCTTGTTGAGCCATGAACTTGAATTTATTCCTCTCAATAACCACTGGAGATACAGATATTTTATGCTGCAGGAGAGATCAGACCATAGTCCATAATGGAGCTGAGGTGAGTTGAACATCCTCTTATGAAAATGGAAATGCTTAACGGGATTGCGTACACGCCTCTACCACCCCAGTGTAGCGAGTGCTGACTGACTGCCAGACGTGGGGCTAAGGAGGCCCTTCCTCTCGTTCCCCATTTAATCCTTACCACCACTCATGAGGGAAAGATGATCTCCACTGGAAAGATGAGGAGAGTGAAGTTCAGGACATTGTGTCACTTTCTCAAAGTCACACATTTTCTAAGTGATAGAGTAAGAACGTAAACTCACATTGATCTCCCTCCAAGGCCCAACCCCTTACCTCCCAGGACAATTGTTTTCAAGTTTTCACATTATCCAGCATTTTCTGAAGAGCTGGTTATTCTCATTCTGGTCCATGAGTCTGCATTTTTAACAAACCCTCAAGATGCTTGTACAGGTGAGACCACCCAATCTGGTAATGCTGCCCCTTCTGTGCTGGAGGAAAAGGCCATTCTAGGTCCATGTGTATAGGGAGGTGCCAGTGAGATTTGGGACCTCATTTTTCACCCCAAACCTACTGTCTCTGCTTAGGCAGGTGGGGAGCTTAGAGCCTAGAAGAAAGTGCTCTTCTGGCAGTTTTCGCGTCAGATGATCAACCAGAACCATAAAAAATGAGCTGAGGCGCTCCAGAGTCCCGAGGGGCTCATCTTTTCTCCTCAGCACAAATTTTCTCCTAGGATGTGGGTCACATTCTTTATCTCCTTGCTCAGAGGGATGACTGTCTACTTTTGCATTTGTTCGCAGCCTTTATGCTGAGCTGCACCTTTCCCCGCCGGCCTGAGTATGGGGATGTCACAGTGATGGACCTGCACTCCGGTGGGGTGGCCCACTTCCACTGCCACCTGGGCTACGAGCTCCAGGGCGCCAAGACGCTGACGTGCATCAATGCCTCTAAGCCCCATTGGAGCAGCCAGGAGCCCGTCTGCTCAGGTACACTCCAGCCTCTGCTGGACCAAGCGTGGATGGTCCACTAAGAGGAAGAGAGACCAACCCCCTTAACGTTGACCTTAAGGATAGGCTCTCGGCCCACAAGAAGGGACTGCTCCAAATACAGATGACTGCTGCCACTTATATTTCTATTATGTGATAAAATACATATAATATAAAATTTACCACTAGCGACATGTAGTACATTCACAATATTGTGCAACCCTCACAACTGTGTAGTTCCAAAACAACTTCATTACCCTAAAAAGGGAGCCCTGTACTCATTAGCAGTCACTCCCCATTCCTTCCTCCCTCTCAACCCTTGGCAACCACCAGTATGCTTTCCGTCTCTATGAGTTTACCTATTTTGGACCTTTCATACCAGTGGAGTCATATAACGTGATCTTTTGTGACTGGCTTCTTTTACTTAGCATATTGTTTCTGAGATTCATCCGTATTGTAGTGTGTATCAAAACTTCATTCCTTCTATGGCTGAATAGTATTCCATTGTACAGATAGACCGCATTTTATCTTTTCATTCATTAGTGAACATTTGAATCGTTTCCACTTTTTGGCTATTATGAATAATGCTGCTATGAACACTTGTGTGCAGGTTTTTGTGGGGACATATATTTTCAGTTCTCTTGGTTATATACCCAGAAGTGAAATTTCTGGGTCATTCGATAACTCTATGTTTAACTTTTTAAAGGACGTCAAACTATTTTCCACCGTGGCTGTGCCATTTTACTTTCCCACCAGCCGTGTTCAAGAGTACCAGTTTCTCTCCATGTTCGCTAACACTTATTATTTTCCATGTTTTCTTGTTATTATGGCCATCCTAGTGGGAGTGAAGGTATCTCATTGTGGTTTTAATTTGCATTTTCCTGATGGCTAATATTATCGAGTGTTTTCCACGTGCTTGTTGGCCATTAGTATATTTTCTAAAAGAAATGTCTATTCAAGTCTTTTGCCCATTTTTTTTATTTGGTTGTGTGTTATTGTTGAGTTATAAGAGTTCTTTATATATGCTGGCTACTTGACCTTTATCAGATATATGATTTGCAGATATATTCTCCCACTCTGTGAGTCGTCTTTTCACTTCTTGATATGTCCTTTGATGCAAAAAAAAAAAGTTTTTAATTTTGACAAAGTCTAATTTATCTATTTTTGTTGTTGTTACTTGTGCTTTTGGTATGACTGCTGCCATATTTTGAGCCTAGTCAGTACATACTGAGCACCATGCCAGGAATGCAGTAAATCCTCACAGCAATTCTACTTGGTGGAACCATTATCCCTATTTTATGAATGAGAAAACCGAGGCTCGTGGAGGTGAAGGCACTTACCCAAAGTCACTGGACAGAAATTGAACTGAGTCCATACGTTTCTATCTCTTACTAAAACTTCACTACTTAAAATGTGGTCTGCAGACCAGCAAGGCTGTTAGAAATGCACAATCTTGGGCCTCATGTGAGAACAACTGAATCAAAATCCACATGTATGATTCACATGCCCATTATAGATTGAGAAGCAGTGGACTATACCCCACTGTCCCTGCACCAGTGGTCAAAGCCTTGAACCATCCTCAGCTATCACGGCAGCAAAACTCTGTTAGATTCCCCAAAGTTCTAATGGTGACCAGGAGAATATAGGCTGCCCATATTAACTGAGTACCTACTATGTGCCAGCCACGAGCCATGTACGAGGAGAATATTGGGAACAATAAACATAATTCCTGTCCTTCGGGCATTCATAATCAGTGGAATCCAAAAAACAAATGACAGCTGATGATCAATTCTGAGATTAAATTGTTGTAGTGTTGTTCCCCCAAGCCCCTTTAGAATTTTTCTTTCTTTCTTTTATTTACAAAGCAAAAAAATCCCAAATCGTAAGGCAGTTGGTCTCCATGCCTCTCTCGTGTTAATTTTTATCTATGTGTGAAATCAGGAAGGAATTAAGCCTCAATTTGTGCTAAGAAAGATGGATGGGGAGCCATGGCTGGCAAATTAAAACCAAAAAGAGCCATCAGTCGGCTTAATAAGGCAGGCAAGGGGAGCAGAGAGGCAACAAATGAGGGGCAGCTTGAGGAGGACAGATGGCCAGTGCCCCCACCATGGACAATGTCCTCCATGTCTTCAGCTCCTGAGCCATAAGGCAATAATGCTGGCTATGTTTTGAGCACCTACTCTGTGCCAGGAACTACATCAAGCCCTCCACTTGCATCATTTCATCTCTCACCACAGTCCTCTAAGGAAGGTGGAATTTACCATTTTACAGTGAACTTGAGGTTCAGAGAGCTTCGGTGACTTGTCCTAGATCCACAGCAGACATGTGGCACAGGCTAGAATTGAACCTCCAACTTAAGATCGGAAGGCAGCCGGAAGAGACCGCCCCTCCGTCCTGTCCATGGTGCTGAAAAAAGTACAGGGTTTGTTGGCAATGTTTTGCAGTGATTCGTCAGCGAAATCCAGAGCAAAGAGAACCATCTACCTTTCTCTCCTATTGCAAGTCCTTATTAGTCATGCAATCTTTCAGTAAACATGTGATAAGAACCAAATATCTCCTAAGAATAAGACTACCCCCTCATACTTGTGTAACTTCCCAATTCACATATCACTTTTTAATTTTTATTAGATTTTTATGATAAAAGTAGTATATGGTTCTGATAAAAATAAAAATTCAAGTCATACAAAAATGTAGAAAATAGGAGCAAATAATCTTATATTCATGGTCTCAACTGATCCTTGCTTATATCTCACTGAAGTAGACCATTTTCTAACTTTTCCCCCCACTTAAAATATAGTGAGCATTTTCCGATATTCTCAAATATTCTTTGAGAACATGGTTTTTGAAAAGTATAAATGGAATGTGTGTATTGTATTTCCTTCACCAAGCATCTGTGGGTGGACATTTATGTTGCTTCTCGTTTTTCACTCTTAGAAACATTCTAGCAATGAACATCCTCATTCACAAATTTTTGTGAAAATCTCTAAATCTTTTCTTAGGATGAATTCCCAGAAACTTAATTACTAGGTCAAAGTGTTTGAACATACTTTCTAGATTTTTCACCAAGTTGCCCTCCTGAAAGATTATAGCAATTTGCATTCTAATGTGCTACTTTTTATCTTGACCAATTAGGTGAATAAAAATAGAATATAGTTTAGATTTGCCTTCCTTTTACTCTTAGTGGCTGAATTTCTAGTGCTTACTAAGTACTAAAAGTATATTTTGTCTCTTGTAAACAGCCTATTTATGTCCTTCTTGATTATCTTTTTATAATTAAGAATTGGGGCACAGCCAGACCCAGGAACACACATGGTAATGATTATAATCATGGAGTGAGATCTCCTATCAAATGCAATGAACCCCACAAAGGAGGATGGGGCTATTCCATGGTCCTTCTTATCCTGTTTCCTCCCATGAAGAGATAGGGGTGGGGATCAGGGGAAGATGAAACACTTACATTCTCTCTCTCTCTCTCACCCCCTGCCCCCTCTCCCCACCCCCCCACCCCCGCTCCTCTTATTGCCCACTCACTTTCTGGCTGCAGCCCCTTGCGGAGGGGCTGTGCACAATGCCACCATCGGCCGTGTCCTCTCCCCAAGTTACCCTGGAAACTCCAATGAGAGTCAGTTCTGTGTGTGGACAATTGAAGCTCCAGAGGGCCAGAAGCTACATCTGCACTTTGAGAGGCTGTTGTTGCATGAAAAAGACAGGTAAACTTCTGAGGGTCCCCAGCCAACCCCATTCCCTCCCAGAGTGGCTGGAGATTTGGAGTCTTGAAATGGCTGAAATTCTGGCTCATGGAAGTCGAGAAAGAAAGAGCCGGGGAGGATGGCAAAAATCTTAGATGCCATCAGCTTTGATCTCTTCCTTTTACAGGTAAAGAAACTAGGGCATACAGAAAAGAAGGGAGTTACCTTAGGTCACACAGCAGGATGAGAGAAGAGGCAAGAAGGGAATCCAGATCTCGCACATTGCGCTTCCTCGTTCTTTCTCGTGCACATCCCTTTTGACGCTTGAAGAAAGAAGGAGTATTTATTTAGCACCTGCTCCATGCCCAGTCATGTACTAGGCTTTGTGGAGAAGAGGAGAAAAGTAGAAAACATTGGCTCCTGGCATGATAGGAAGTTGACGTGGGAAAAACTAGACTTATGAGCATGAAAGGACTATGGAGAATTGACAAGGCAATATCTAAGCGAGAGCATACCTGCAGACTCTAAGATTCTACCTAGAATCCAAAATCTTTTTTAAAAAGCTTTATATTCTATGACTTTATGCTAGAATATTCTTGACTGTTCTTGAAAACTAGATACTTAGATAACTTAGGTACCTAGACTTGCTGTCTTAGGTTTTGTTCCCTTGGAAGCAGTGATGTGTCATGGATGTGAGGGAAATTAGTTTATTTGGGGGCTAGTCCTAGGAAATACAGGTAGATGTGTGGCAAAGTAAGCCAGGAAGAAAAAAGAGTCAATACAGTATGTGTTAATAAACAGGTGACTGTGGGGGCGACTGGGGTTCTAGCCACTGGGGGCCTCTGGGAAAATCTGTTAAGCATACCATAGAGTTGTCCTTTTGTAGGATCAAGGGAGCTGAGGTGTTTATCTACCATCCCACAATCCATCATTGGATGAAGGATGCTCGTAGATACGCTAACCCCCAAACAGGCCTTCCACCCTTTGAGCTGGCTGAGCTGGCTCATGCTCATAGATTTGGTGCAGGAAGCTAGCAGAAAATACATGACAGTGAGTGCTGAGGGCGTGTGGATAGCACACAACAATATTTACCACACTTCCAGAATGCCGGGACCTCAGAATTATGGAATCTATCAGATTTTAGAATTACAGTGTCCTGGTTTCTTTGAAGCTTCAAACCTAGACAACTAACCTCTTTAGGTATGAAAGGATTCTTGTAGAAAACACCAGACAACTGAATAACCCAACTCATGAGTCCACTTCCCTTCAAGTAGTCCCGAACAATCCCATATCAACAAGTCACTGCTTTAAAGTGGAGGGGCTCCAAAACATGGGTTTCTCAGTGGCATCAGAATGAACTTGGAAACTCTTTTAAAAAACATATTCCCAATCTTTCCTTCTGGAAACTGAGAAGCCAGACCTGGGTACCCTCGGTGAAGCCACATTCTAAAATTTAGACGTTGGATCTGCCTCTTGTGAATGATGTTGGAGATAAACCAGATCTACATTTATACCAGACAATGAGAATGAACAGAGAGAAAAAATAGTTAACCAAAATGAATATTTTCTGAAAGGCATTTAAATCATGATAAATGAGCCAGGTACACTGACACGGTAGTTTCATTAGTAGTTTCTATGGGGCCCTACAAAAGTCTATGAAAGGTATGAGTTGACAGCCACCGAGGCAAACCAGTGCTCAACTGTGTCAGTAAGGAAAGAAGTTTGTAGTAGCTCATCAAGGTTAAAGGTCAACACACACACACACACACACACACACACACACACACACACACAATCACCCAGACACTGTGCTACGAAGAAGAGAAAGTAATTTTATCTGCCCCATATACTTTATTGAAGAAAAAACAGCTAAAATACCATAATATATCAGTTACAAGAGCTTAGAGCTCAAAAAGAAATAAGACCTTGACCTAAACCTTGGAAAGAGATGGGATAAGGGAACCCAGAAATACAGTAAGAGTACTTACTATTCCAAGCTGGAAGAATGAGAGTGGGAGGGAACAAAGGTTTGGAGGGAAGAATGAACAAGTACGTTAGGGTGTGGGTGGGGAACGGCAATAGAAGTTCTCTGTAAGAGGAGGAAATGAAGCTGGGAGGTAAATTGAGGTCATACATTGAAGGGCTTTGAATGGAAGAATTTTGAGTAGAAGAGATAAATGAAGAAAGATCTTAAGAAGATTTTCCCAAAATGAAGTCTTTCTAAACTACAGTCCCATAATATGCAGCATAAAAGGTGTGTCCTGTGGTCAAACAGGTATAAGCTATTCTTGTCTTGGAAGGTATTAATGCACATTCGCTAGCAAAGGCACTGACAAGTCCTACAGGAAAAGTGTTTCATTTTTACTTAACCCGGCTTTTTCCAAACCCATGTGACCACAGACACCCATATGGGTTTGAGATAAAACTTATTACTATTTCAGACATTCTAGAGGTCACAGTTAAAAAACTGCTATTTTTGGAAGATTAATAGGCTAAAGAGACTTTGAAATCTTGGGGTTTTCCTCCCAAGTGACCTTTATTAGCCAAAGACTTCAGTTCTTTGAAAGAGGAATCCTAGGGCATTGCCCCCAAGATACAACAGAATCAGCAAAAATCAGAAGAATGTGAAGAGGTCCCTTCTCACTCTTGGAATGACCCCTGGCCTCTACTCCAGCCCCGTCCTGATCTCAGCCACAGTGGACACATGGCAAAATGAACAAACTGTAGCTTCAACATTTATGCACTTTAGTGACATTAGAAATTTATCTGGGCAACATATAAAGTCTTTTTATGGATCATAGTAAAAAAAAAAACTCAAAAGATTTTAAATGTCTGTTTATGACTCCATAAAAAATATCTTATCGAATTTATATACTGTTTTTTCCCTACTTTTGCATAATTTCTTTAAAAATACCAAGACTAGGAAAGAGTCAAATATCAAATGGTTTTAATAACAGTAAAATCGAATACCAACATTTTGTCTAACACATTTTGTTTTTCAGGGCACTTTATCCTGTCATAGTCTCAAAGCCCACCTGTAAGATAGATAGGGAAGACGTTATGATCTCTCCTTTCATAGTTGTGGAAATTGAGGCCCAAGATGTATTGAGATTTGTGTAAACTCAGTCAGTGGAGACTTGGAAACTGCAAATCAGGATTCCTGACTTCCCACATGATGCACTTAGAAAATGAGAATCAGAGACAAAGGCTATTAGAGGCCAAATGCTTAATAAATTTGACTTGCCTACCTATTCTATCCTGGGCACTTGGTACTTGATGGTCTCTAATTCCCACACTCTGATATAGGTGGGATTGTACCCAATTTTCACACTCTGATGTAGGTGAGATTGTATCCATTTTTCAGGTGATAAAGAGACTTGGTGAGGTGAAGTATCCTTGTCCAAAGTCACACAGCTCAGAAATTAGAGTTGAGACTGACTGTCTGACTATATATACCACTGTTTCATAAATGATGTTAGCCCATTAATTCCAACTTTTCAATTCGTAATAATAATATCAATTAATTCACCTAGTTTAATTACATCATACACATCACTTTCCCTACAACCTCAGAATCAGTTCATGAGTCGGAGACAAACATTCCAAAGAAATGAAGCAGGTTCTATAAGGTAAAGCAACTTATCTGGGCAAATGAGGGGCAAAATCAGGATGCGAGTCTGGGAATGAGCCAGTGCTCGCTGCACTCCCATCCTACTGCTGTGTGTCAGTGACCCAAGAATAACTCTCAATGGCCCTCCTCTCCTTCCCTACTGCCAGGATGATGGTCTACAGTGGGCTGACCAACAAGTCCACTCTTCTCCACGACTCCCTTCCAACCGAGAGCGTCCCTTTCGAGGGCTTGCTGAGTGAGGGCAACAGCATTCGCATCGAGTTCACGTCCAACCAGGCACGGGCGGCCTCAGCCTTCAACATCCGGTTTGAGGGTGAGGGTCTGCCGGGGCCTCCCCCTCTCCTGGGGTTGTGGTGTGGGGGCAGAAGAAGCATGGCAAGGTTGGGGCTGGGTCCTGGGAGGTAGAAATCTGGCTGGCCAAGGATGAGAGAGGCCAGTGGCCAGACTGACCCTTGGACTTTTAAAGGCAGACTTAGCTTTACTAATCAGGATGCCTACCATTTACTAAGAGCTAACTATGCGCCCGGTGTCTTATATGCAGTATGCATTTGATGCTCACCACACTGCAACATGAAAGCTGTTATTATCTTTTAGATGACTAAACTGAGATTAGGGAATTTGGGTGACTTGCCCAAGGCCACAAGTTCGAAAAAATGGAGGTAAGATTTCTGTCCAGCTTGAGCCTGGACCTGTAAATTCTGCTCTACGCAGTGAAAGCCACCTCTTCCTCCAAGAAGCGTTAGTAAGAGCCTCTCCTGCTCAGCCCCGGCCCCTTAAGAAAGGATGCCGTTGGACATTGCATGTACCTCAGAGTTCTTTCGGTTCCGTCTTCCCTAAGTTGATCTTTCTCTTAGACAAACTTATGGTTTCAAGTGGCAGGACTCTTATTTATGAGACATGAAAAGGATCCATATGGGATGTTAAAAAGAATTGAAATGTGACAGTTCTGCAGGAAGGAGTGGGAAGAGGTTCTGAGTCCCATTTTAGATATGAAAAAAATGAGACCCCCAAGAAGCCAAATGAATGGCCCAAAGGCCCTCAGCAGGTCAGTCGAAACCAGATCACAGGGTCTGGTACCCATTTCCCTTAGAGCTATCCTGAACATCAAAAGGAGACCCATCTTCTGAGACACAGCACTGCGAGTGACCCTTGACTCGTCTGAGCTACTGTCCGTCTTTTGTATCCCCACCCAGCCTTTGAGAAAGGCCACTGCTACGAGCCCTATATTCAGAATGGGAACTTCACCACATCCGACCCAACCTATAACATCGGGACCATAGTGGAGTTCACCTGCGACCCCGGCCACTCCCTGGAACAGGGTCCAGCCATCATTGAGTGCATCAATGTACGGGACCCGTACTGGAATGATACCGAACCCCTGTGCAGAGGTGAGTGGCCCAGCTGCCTTCTTCTCGGGGTGCCCAAGGAATTCTACTCCCTCAGATGAAAACGTCACGGCCCCAGTTTAGAGGCATGTCATCCTTTTTTATACTGAATTGAGCATTAGAACCCCTTCCAGAGCTCACGATCCTTTGGGTCACGTGTGCTGCTTGTCCTTGAGACAATTACACGATCAATACATTTTAAAACGTGCCCCTTCCTCCAGGCACAGGCCCAATAGGGCACGGCTTAGTGAAAAGATTCCTGCCTAGATTTGAGTTACTCTGTACCTCCTTTGCTGTGCATTCTTGTTCAGGGCACCACTCACCCAACAACACAAGGCAGTCTCGAGCCTGATTAATAATAATAATGATGATAGTTGTTAACAGGACTGCAAAAACTGTGTTACAGGCACTCTGCCAAGGGCTATGTGCACATTATCTGATTTTATCCTCACTACGCCCTTACTATTGAGCCCATTTATAGAGGAAACAGAAGTTGGGAAATGACCTGCCTAAGGATGTAATGAAGGTAATTGACAAAGGCGGGAATGGAACTTGGGGTCTCTCCGTTCTCAGAGACTTATACTCTGAGTCCCTGGACAGTGTCGACTGTGTAGAACCCTCACCTATATGGGCCCCCAGTGCCCTGCTCTCCCCATTTCCCCACGTTCAAGGCCACCAAGGCTCCCCAAGCCTGGATCGCTGTGGGGCATGGGAATAATGAAGAGAACACTTGCTCCTGGCAGCTGCCACCTGGATGGTGGTTGGCGTGAAATCACAGCCTCTCTGTGGTGAAAGATTGATCTCTGTATTAAATGTGCTGGTTTAACAGAGCGGAATTTATTGGTGCTTTGGCCTCTGACATGTTGAAAACTTTCCAAAGCGGTAAACAGAGTGGAATTTAAAGGGCCAGGTGCCAGCCGCAGCCACATCTATACTTCCAGTTCAGAGCTGGGGTCTTTCACAGTTATGTTAACTAATAATTACTGAGCACTTACCTTGTGCTAGGCACTGTGCTGCATTTGACATCCATGAGCTCAGTTAAGCTTCAGAATAACTCAAATGAAATCAGGAGGGGTGTCACTTCAGCTTTGTAAAGAAAGGAAACTGAGGCTTCAAGAAATTACATGCCTTGACACAGAGCCAGTTGGTGGCAGCGGCAAGACTAGAACCCAGGTCTACCTGACTCAGCCACTACTCACCCGGCAGGGAGCAGGGCTGTTGATTCAGCTTTGAGCTCTGTCCTTGGTCCTGAAAGTACTATAGCGCCACATTCATTGACCCTCAGCTGAAGGAGGCAGGTGGCCATCCTTAATTGAATCATCCTACACATGTATGGACTGCCTGAGGTGAAAGCATCTTCTACCGTGACTGTATGACTTCATAGCCCACACTCTTAACTGCTATGCCATATTGTCTTCCTTATAAATAAAGCGTGTCTGTCTGTGTCTTTTACAGCCATGTGTGGTGGGGAGCTCTCTGCTGTGGCTGGGGTGGTGCTGTCCCCAAACTGGCCAGAGCCCTATGTGGAAGGTGAAGATTGTATCTGGAAGATCCACGTAGGGGAGGAGAAACGGATCTTCTTAGATATCCAATTGTGAGTGTTTCTCGGTGAACCCCCAACCCAGCCAGATTGGAGAAGAAACTGGTCATGCTTTATTTTTTCCTCCAATATTAAATAAGCATCTACTATGTGTCAGGAGCCGTGCAAAGAACTGGGAGCCCAACAGTGAAGGAGACGACATTATACACACAAAGAGAAAGTCTCTATGCTTAGGAAATTCTGTCTACTGAAAAAGCAGGCATTAAATGAGGAAATGCACCAATAATTGCATACTGTGTATTTGATAAGTGATGTAAGGAATGGTGCATGGTGCTATGGGATTCTACAATGGGGATACAATATAAAGAGGAAAGTCAAAGAAGTCTTTCCCGGGAATCTAAAAGATAAGTTGGAGTGAATGCACCCAAAAGGAACAGAATATGCAAAGGCCCTGTGAAAAGAGCAAGCACAGCAATTTTAAAGGATTGATGGGCCAGTGTGGCCAGAAGGAAGAGGGCAGTGTAATGTGTACTCTCCGTACTGCAGTAGTTTGTTTCCTATCTGTCTCTCTCAACTACCCCAGAAGGTCCTTACAGTCAGGGCCTGCTCTGATTTAGCTCTATTCCAGGGTCTAACACAGAGCCTGACACATAGTAGGTGCTAAATGAAGAAATACTATCATGAATGGACTTACTGGGTGTGTGGCTGTTTTCTACACTCAGTGGGGTTAGCTATTAGACGCCCCATCCAGAACTTTTCCCCACCAACTCCCCAGGGATCGGGGCACTTATAAAGTCTGGGGCAATGCCTACTCTGGACCAGATGCAAAAGTGATTGCTCTCAACATGTATATCTTAGGTAATTCTCACACAAAAAGACCCTGCCTGGTAAAGTAATTATCCCATCCTCTAGATTAGGAACACCCAGCTAGCAAGTAGCAGAGCTGAAATTTGAATCCAGGCTGTGTGACTGCTCATTCATGCTCTTTCCACTGTCTCACATGAGAAAGAGTTGAGAAGGGAACAAGGATGGCTGCTGGTGTCTGGAGAAGCAGAAGAAAGGCTTTCCTGGCAGACTCAGACACGGCGACTGGCTGGGGAGCGGAGAGGATGCCAAGTGCAGAGGAGCCTTTCTGGATGTGGCAATGACCTCTGGGGTTCAGTTCTCCCCTCAAGCCCCTCAATAGGCTGGGAAGCAGAACTCAGCGGCTGTCTGGCTCTACAGAGGAAACTTTCAAGAGAAGAGGGAAATTATTTGTGAAATTTTGAGTGACTGTCTTTTGAGGCTGTCCCTTAGAGACAGCAGAATGTCCTTAGAGGTTGTCCCAGGACCTCCTATTCCAGTTGAGCAGAAAGATTTACAGAACCTAAACAGTTGCCTCTTGTGAACTTGGGGCCAGGCCAGCCTGGGTCAGAATTCCATCTCCTCTACCATGCGACTTTGGGTCTCTCTCTGGGCCCTGTTTTTTCTCATCTGTAGTAAGGGCCTTGGGACATTAGTGTTTCTGTGGCTACTGGGGGCAAGTTTCAAGCATCCCTTGCCCATCGCCTCACTCACTCTTCAGTAAGAATTGCCTCCCTTTCTCCCATTCTCATCTCTCTGACTTTTAGAATCTGTAATAAAGTGTCTATTTATTCAAGACATAATTTTTGAGTGTCTACTATAAGCCACAGCTTTAGGCACTGGAAAGGCTCTGATAGTTGTCCCTTCTGCAGTAAAGTTTATATTGGAAGAGAGTGGATTGAACGGTCTCTATTAACTCTGAAAAAAAAATAGCTGTGCACCTACTGCGTGCAAACTCTAGGCTTGGTACTGGAGGTGCAGTTGTGAGAAAAGTGGAACAGTTTTTCACTGTCTAGTGGGTGAGGCAGAAAGAAATTATATGCAGTGTAATAAGGGCAATGATATGAGGAGGACGGGCAGCTGAGGGAGCCTGAGCGAAATCAAGGAGGGCTTCCAAGAGGAAGTGACTACTAATCTGGGATGAAAGAGAAGGTAGGTAAGTGATGAGGAAAAAGGAAGTGTCCTAGTCAGTGAGAATAGAATGTGCAAACCCTGGAAATGAGAGAGAAGGTGGACCACTTAGTTACTTAAAGGAACTTCAGTGTGGCTGGAGCATGGAGGTTGGGTAGGGGTTACAGAGGCAGAGAGTCCAAGGGAGGCCCTAAGGTCTCCTTAGCCGAAGCTTCAGAGAATTTCATTCTAAAGCCGATTTCTCTAGGAAAACCTCTGTGGCTCCCCAGTGCTATCATGATTAAGATAAATTTATGGACCTGGTTTAAGAGCTCCCTCCCAGAAGTTACTGGGCAAATCATCTCAGTCTTCAGCCAGGAGAAGGTGAAATCAGCTCCCAATTCCCTGACTTCTCTTGCAAAGGTCCCCTCCAGCTCCACTCCACAAGACAGTGTCTGCGGTCCCCTCCCTTCTGCTGGGTTCGGCCATCCTGTCCTCACAGTGCACCTCCCAGAAAGATAGTCTTGCTTCACCCAGATTGGCCTATGTCTCCCCTTGGTGTCAGAGGCCTGGATAAGGATACGAGAAAATAGGAAACCTGCTTTCATCCCCTCCAGGCATCAAATATTCAATTAACCTTCAGCTTGACACCAAATGGGCTTTTATTTTCACAGCAAAGCCCTCGGTGAGGCAGCGGATGCAGGAACATGAAGCAGTTAAAGCGGAAACCCTTTCCCAAAGCCAGGCACCACTGGCATTAGCACCAGGAAGGGAGCAGACTTTCTCTCTTACGGTCATCTTGGCACCCCTAGATGTGAGCGTTGACTAAAAGAGAGGACCCTTAGCTTCCTTCTTCCATGCCCTGACAATGATTCCTGAGCAACCCTGGACCCACCATCTAGCCTCTCTGGGCTTCACATTCTTTCTCTGCAAAGTAATGTGTTGCCTCAAGACAACAGGATGCAAACTCAGACTTTTACAGGGCCAGGCTAGCAATGTCAAATGGGGATTTGGAGCTGGTATTGTCCATTCTACCAGCCGCACAGGCAAAACAAAACTTGGAGATATTCTAGACCAGTGGAAAGCTGGTAAATGTTCAATCACTGGCTTTCTTGGCAAGTAGGTGAGTGGGGAGCAACACCCTGATTTGTAGCCTTTGCCAATTTCCATTGTTTAAATATGCCCATGATGGAATATGCCAACAGGCTCGCCAGATGCCTGGATGATTAATATCGGCTCATATGACCCAGCACACTCACTATGAACTGAATTCTTCTCTTTCTTTCATGCCCCGTACCCAAGCTTTTTATACATCCTGGCGGTTCTACTCAAGAGTCAAAATATGCCCAAAGTCCAAGCACCTCTGACACTTCCACTGCCCCTGCCACTGTCCAAGCCACCACCATCTCATCCCAGCATTGTCACAGCAGCCCTCTCACTTTTGTCCCCTTTGAGGCTATTTTTAACCCAGCACCCTGAGTCATCCCGTGACAACCTAAAGCAGATCACATCATGCTCTGCTCAAAACCTGACAGTAGCTCCATATTCTATCCATGGTCAAAGCCGAAGCTCTTACCAAGGGCCTTCTGTGATCCGGCCGTGGTTCCTTTTCCCACTTCATTTCTTCCCGCTCTCCTCCTCGCTTTCTCCATTTGGCTTCCTTGCTGTCCCATCCCACAAGCGTACCTCAGGGCCTTTGCACTGGCTCTTTTTGCTCTGCACTGATATCTGCATAGCTCTGCTCTCGCAGACTCCTGCAGGTCTCTGCTCACCGACCACCACCTCTGAGATGCTCCCCAGCGCCCCTTATTTAAATTAGCATCCCTGTCTCTCTCGATACTCTTACCTGGCTTCACTTTCCTCACTCAGCATACCGCACGTGGTCATATTTGTTGAAGCATTTCCACCTGCACCTCCTCCACTTACGATGTCCACAAACACCTCCATGAGAACAGTGGGTGTTTTCTGTTTGTTTGTTTGATTCGCTGCTGTAACCCCTAGATGTAGATGAGTGCCTGGCCCTTAGTAGGTGCTCAACAAATAAGAGTCAGTGAAATAAAGGCAACTCATCATGGTCACATGGCCATGAAATTTCAAAACCAGAATGTGAATTCAAATTCCCATCCAGCTGGCTATGATGCACAAGGAGGGGAAAAAAAGTCAAAAAAAAAAAAATTACGGGAAAAGCCTCTGGGGATATGGCCTCCATTGATCAATAAACACACCTATATTATATCACAAGCAACCTGGTTAAGAAATAACATGTTGGCTAAAAATTATCAAGCAAATTAACAGTAGTGAGAAAACCCCTAAAAGAAAGTTTTATATAGTATCAAAGGGTTTGCCATCACAGACTTAGAATTAGACTCTAGAGTGGGAGGACTTCAGAGGTCCCCCAACACAATGATGCTCAAATCCACTGGTAGAGTTTGGGGACTGAGTGGGATAGGCTTTGGGGAGATTATCTTCTGGATAATCTGGACACTAGATGCTAAGCCAAAGGTGAAGATGATGGCGGAATCACAGACAGGCTTCAAGATGGGGCCAGTGAGGAGGACATTATCTCCCCAAGGCAGCTTTCCCTCCCTCCATGGGCCACATAGCCAGCATCATCCCAGGGCCTTAGGATTTGAAGAGACATCAAAATAGATTCAATCCAGTTTCAGTCACCATAGACATGTTGTGAAGACTGTGATTTTTGTCATCGACCAAGTTCAGTTTGCTTCCACACACACTGATCGAGAGCCCACAGTGAACAGGGCACTGTGGCTGGGCTCTGGCCACAAACGAGACAGATGCAGGGAGCTCGTGTCATAAGCTGACATGGCACGAGGCAAGAGGAGATACAGAGGCTCTAAGAGCCTCGGATGAGGAAGGTGAAAAAGCTTTTCTGAGAAAGCAATATCTAAGTCAGTGGTTCTCAAATGGGACAGTTTTGCCCCCAGGGGACACTCAGCATTTCTGGTCATCACATTTGGTAGAGAGGGCGTGCTACCGGGATCTAATGGGGAGAGTTCAGGGATGCTGCTAAACATTCTGCAATGCACAGGACAGCCCCCCACCACAAAGAATTAGCTGATCCTAAAATGTCATTACTGCCAAACTAGAGAAACCCTCATCTATGCTGAGACCTGAAAGACAGATAGACAGATGATGCACAAAGATGGAGAGGAACAGTGTTTCAGCAAAAAGGAACAGCATATGCTAAGGTTCAGAGGCAGGAAAGCCCAACTCTCCCCTCATCTGTCCATAATATCAAATATATGCTAAGCACGTAACGCATCCTAGCGGTTCACATCTCAGGCACCTTCACAACAAGCGCATGCAGTGGCTTCTATTATTACCTCTGTTTTATGGATGAGTAAACTGAGGCTCCAAAATGTGGAAGAGCGACCACGATCACGTGGCTGGGAACTGGCAGAGCTAGGATTCAAACCCTGCTTGCGGTGTCTCCAGGGTCTGGGATCCTCACCAGCGCTTGAAAGGAGCTGAAGGGAGCCCTGTGTATTCGGAGCTTAGCTATGCAGGAGGGGCGGCATCAATGAGTAAAGATCGCCAGGCAACAGAGGAATCAGGCTGGGCCTTGAGACAGCATTGGGGAATCTGAACTTTCCCAAACTGGGTAGCCGTTAATAGGATTAAAGCTTTGCAAAAAGAAGCCGAGGCCTGCGGTTACCAGCCCGAGGCTTTCTCTGGCAAACTCTGGCACACTCTTGGCAGAGTGGCATCTGGACTTGGCACCTCTTTCCCCCGACAGAGGGAGTGAAAATAGCATCTCACCAGCAAGGGTTACATGAGGCCCAAGAGCTGCTGAGTTTAATTTATCTTGCTTGGTTTCCGCTGACAGTTTTAGTAAACCAATTTGAGTTTGATAGTAAAAATAATTCTGTCCTCAGGGCCCCTCAGCCCTGCCTAAGTGTTTGCAATTGTTATTCATCACAGTGGCGGGGAGGAAGGCATTTGCACTGCAGACTGAGCTGGGTAGGTGGCCCATAGTAGGCACAGAGCAGTGTTTGCTGAGTCATGAGGATACAGCCACATGTGCAGGGCGAGTGGGGCCTTTTTTCTCCCTCACCTACTGGGCAGGTCTGTTGATGCTGTGGGCACTGAAGATAACTGTTCTAACTAGTCACCATATATGAGGGACCTACTATGTGCTGGGTCCTGATTTGCATAGTTTATATCCATGAGCAATAATGAACATGAACATTATTATGTAGAGATAATAATTACATAATTTAGAGCTAATGTGAGTAGAGATAATTACAGAGGGGTGATTACCCAAATTAGAGATAATGTATGCAAAGCACATTGCATGGGGTCTAGTGCGTAGTTTGGCGCTTCATGAATGGAGATTATGATTACCAAAAATCCTTATAAGACAGATATTATCCTCATAACTTCATGGATTTGGAAATGACAGCACAGAGAGGTTAAGTGGCTTCCTCAGGTCACACAGCTAGTGATGGACAGAGCCAGGGTTTACACACCACTTTCAGAGACTTAAACAGCCTTTTGGGGAACCAGCTGTATGTCTCAGGGATGAAGCAGGTTGGCTCCCACGCCTCCAGCAACTCAAAGTTCAGAAAGGGAAGTAAGGCCATAAAGAGACAACCTGGTGAGATGCAGGCTAAGTGCTGTGGATGGCAGTGAAGGGGGTGGAGAGGTTGTGGGTGCCGGATTTAACTCTGTGAGTTGTGGAAATGTCACAGAGAGGATGACATCCAAGCAGAATCTTTGAAGAATGTCAGTTGGCCAAGCTGTAATGGGGGAAGGGCTTTCCAGGAGGGGCTCATGTGAGCAAAGGATTCAAGCAAGTGAAAACAATGACCATTAGGCACCAAATGGATGCCTGGAATTGCAGCATTGATTAAGACCATCCACCTTGCACTGTTGTTGTTGGAGGTGGGAAGGAGGTGCATAATTTTAAAATGAGTCAGAATCCCCCTGGCCAGAACCTCCCAGCTCCATCAGGAATCTGCCACTTACTTTAAAACACAACTGAGTGTGCAACTTTTAAATCCTTAAGGATGTGTTAAGTCTGTCTGTCTGTCTGTCTGTCTGTCTCTCTCTCTCTCTCCCTCCATCCCCCTCACACACACACATACACACACACACAGAGTAAAGCATAGCATAGAAAGGAGAATAAAAGAACTAAGGAATTATTGGTGAAGGCATCATTGAATGGAAGAGCTAGGAAAGGCCCAGAGAGGGGAGGTAACTTACTGAGCATCACACAGCAAGTCAGAGTCAGGACCAAAATGACAACCTGAGTTTGGCTGCAAGAGCTGAGCACAGAGGCCACAACCTTGAAAATGCCATAGGGCAGAGGAGACACAAAAGCTTCTAGAGTCAAAAAGAGTTGCATTTAAATCCTGACTTTCCTGCTCACTAGCTCTGTGGACTTGTTGAAGGTGGTGATAGCCGCTTCACAATGGGATACTTTGTTCACTTTATCCTCAGTGCCTGGCACATAGTAAGTAGTCAATAAATATCTGTTGGATTTTTTTTTTAATATCTGTTGCATTTTTAAAAGAGAGAGATGATGAGTGTGTAAGTTAATTAAATCATGTGTAAAGTTCTTAGTAAGGTTTCTGGCATACGATAGGCAAGTAACCACAACTAACACTGTTTTCACCCCTTTATATGCCAGATTTTACGCTAAACAGCGTGCATTATTTCATGGATGATGATGGCCATCATTATCATCATCATCAAAATCAATGTCTAACATTCATTGAGTGCTTGCTATTTGCTAGTTACTAAGTGCTTTACCCACATAGTCATTTTACTCTTATGAAGAAACCTACATGATATCACTATGACTATTCCCTTTTTACAGATAAGGAAACAGGCTCGGAAAGGTGAAGTCACTTGCCCAAGGTTACACAGCTAAGAAGAGGCCGGGTCAGGATTCAAACCCATGTCTCTGGGGCCAAAGCCAGTGTTATACTGCCCGATAAATGGTAGTGAGGTGCTCCATAAGGGAGAAAGCCCTAGCCCCGTCTTACAGAAGAGGAAACTGAGGCTCGGAGTGGTACACCCTCCCCCCACTTCCTGAGCACCTATTGCAAATATACATACTAAGCTCCAGCTTGCCTTCCCTGGTTCCACTGCAAAGCCCAGCCCCAAATCTCTCCCTATTTATGGGCCCCAGAACAGTTCTCTAACCAAGAAATAAAAAGACCTAATAACAAACCCCAATGACCACATGATTGATAGCTGCAGAATATTTCTCTTTAGCTGCTGCCAACTTGCTTTGTGCTAAGTTAATTCCAAGCCCTAAAAATTAAATGCCTTGTCCAGAGGCACTTCAGTCCTTCAGAGATATAGCTATGTCAGGCTGCAAAAATTCAGCTTGAGAGCCAAACAAGGAGGGTGAGTCGAGGGTAGCATTGGCCCCAGGAACACAGATTTCCAGACACCAGCAGAAATTGGGGGACGAATGGCCATGATAGAAATAAAAACATTCCAGTCCACTAGTGGAGGGAGATGGAATTTCCCCAGAGCCAAAAGTTCCAAGGAATTCAAGAAGGAACGACCAAGTTCATAGAACCCAAATATCATCATGTTGCAGATGAGGAAACTGAGGGCCAGAGATGAGAAGAGATTGCCCCAGACCACTCAGTCAGTCAGCTATGGCTGCATAACAAATTACCCCAAACTCAGTGGCACAAAATAGCAAGCTCGTAGCATTCATTGCTCGCAAGTCTACAGGTCAGTGAGGTGGTTTTTCCGAACTCAGCTGGCTCATTCATGTGTCTGTGGGCAGCTATGGGTTGGGTAGGTGGCTTTGCTAATCGTGGCTGACTTTTCTCATGTATTTGGGGTAAATTGGTGTTGCACAGTCTAGGCAAGCCTCGACTGGGATGGTTCATCTCTGCTGCACGTGTCTCTCATTCCCCAACAGCTAACTCGGGCTTCTTCCCATGGGGACTGGCTAGGGTTCCAAAACAATGAGCAGAAGCACTCCTGAGCCTAGACTAGAAATTGACGTGGCATCTTGTCTGCCATATCCTATGGCAAGTCACAAAGCAAGAACCAGCCCAGATTCAAAGGGTAGAGAAACAGACTTCCTTTCTTGATGGCAGATACTTTGAAGCCTCATTGCAAAGGGTGTGGACACAGAGAGGGCAAAGCTTTGAATCCATTTTTGTACTTAAGCTACCACAGCCAAAGAATAGTGAGACTCAGAACTCAGGTCTCCCAACTTTAGTCCAAAGCTCCAAATAACATCACTGTGTACAGTGACCCTCTGGGTGGCCGTCGTTATCCTCATTTTACAGATGAAGAAATCGAGGCTCAGAGAGATGAGGTAACTTGCCTATGATCCCCCTGCTAGGAAGTGAAGCAGACAAGATTTGCATTTAAGACTTGATGCCTGGCATTTAGAAGGCTCGGAAAATGTACCCTTCTCTACATGATGCTTCAAACATGTGGAAGGACACTCTGGAAAGATCCGAATTTTCTCAGAAAGAGGAAAAGGCCTTTCTTTGCTTATGGGAGGAATTCTTGGGTTCAAGTCCCAACTCTTCCACTTATTGGCCGTGTGACCTTGGATAAGTCACTTCGCTTCTCTGAGCCTCAGTTTTCTACCAGTAAAATGAGGAAGGTAACAGCACCTACCTCTTTGAGTTTCTGAGAGGATGAAACATTTGGCAAGGGCCCGACATGCGATACACACTCGATAATTTAATTGGCAGCTCTGGTGGTGATGATGAATTCTTTCCATGGTGTGTGCACAAACTGAGCTTCATTAGGGAAACACACACACACACACACACACACACACACACACACACACACACACACACACACTATGCATGTACAAGAGTTGAGCTTGGGCATTGGATGTGAGAGTCAGGAATGCAGTGGGTTACATTCCCAGAGTGCTACCCCAGGATCCCACCTAACTTCTTACTCCCCTTCCCACAGTGGGCAAGGAATTGTCACGGTCGGTGGCAAGTTGGACACACAAGTTCCAGGATAGGTCCTCCCCCTACGCTCCCGTTTCCTGCTCCTCAGCCATGCCAGGCTCTTCCCAGCCTCAGCGATTACAAGAGCGTCTGAGGGAGGGCATCTACACCCCATCTTGAGCTGGCACGTTGCCTTGCAGAGCACGCCGGGAAGCCCAAGGCGTTCGGATGGAATTAGATGTGACATCCCAGGGAGCCACGACTGCTGCTTAATGAATCCCTGACATGCAGTGGCCTCACGCACTTACTTCTTGGCAGGTGTTTATTGAGGGTACACTGTGTAGCTGGTGTTGCATTAGACCTTCAAGGCCAGGAGATAACAGGAACATCATGGACTGAGCCCTTACTGCGTGCCAAACTCGGCTCTGAGCACGGTACCACTGTTAACTTATTCCAGTGTCCAAACAACCAGTGGGTTCACACGGTCATGTTCCCCATGCCACAGATGAGGACAGAGATGGTCAGAGGGGTTCAGTGGCTCGGCAGCTAGAGGTAGGGGTGCCAGGGTTCAGACCTGGCTGTTGGATGCTGAGTCATGCCCTATATCACCTCTCAACCGTGCCGCGCAAAGTGGAACCCACATGATGCTGATGGCAGCCAGCCTCCCTTGAGAGCTCTGAACAGGCTGGCAGCATGGGCAGACCTGCGGTTAAGACAGCACACCCTGGCAGGAGGCGCGGGCCAGAGGGAGGAGTCAGGAATAGAGGCAGGTGGCAGAGGCCCCGACTGTGGTCCTGTGATGGCCGTGACCCCAGGAAGTCCTGCACTTGTCTGGTGCCTCCCACGGAGAGCCGGGGTGAGTCCTCCAGGTTCCATCCAGACAGTTTGGATTTTGCCTTCAGGACAAGTCTCACACAGAGCCCACACTCCCGACCCTGGGCTTAGGTGGAGTCATTTGACAGCTCGGATGAGCCACAACAAGGCTTTACAAAGTGACGCCTTCAAGAGGATGTGTCATGTTGGGGATTCAGAATGACAGGAAACACACATCCAGCAGCTGTCAGCTCCTGCTAGGGTGGGCTCCCTAAGGTCTCCCTCCAGCAATGCACAGCCCTGGGCTCACCTTCCTCTGCACTTCCGCATGTGTGTACACACACACACACCACATACCGTGCACACGCCACATACGCCAATGCCTACAACACACAGTATACCACATACAACACACGCACTATACCATGTATACCAATAATAACTATATACAACATACATAATCATGCATATACCACATACCACACATACATACCTCACACCACACACCTTACATGCACACCGACAACAATGCAAACAATACCATAACATACACATCATACCACACATGCCAACAACAAACCACACACAACACACACATGTCATATGCCACACACACCCCGCACACACACATCACACATACTATACCATACACAGTGCACATCCAGCACCACATGCGCACACACCACACACACACGTCATATACCACACAACACACATACACATACACACGCACCACAAATCCCAATCCACCCTTAATTTTGCTTTGTTTTAATTATGCTTGGATTATGCTCTCCCTCAAGGTCAGTTCTTATACCCTAACTCAGAGATACTAAAATGAAGAAGTCTTCATGTCCCGACTACTAATTTTATAAATTTGGGGGGAAATATCTCAAAAGAAGAAGAGGTATAGACATCTCCACATAGAAGGTCATGGGAGGACCACAGAGTTTGACCGTGGTCACCCTTGGGTCCAGGAAACCCAGACTTCACCAAACTATATATCTGAATCCTCATATTCCCAAATCAATCCCTGAATTCCTATCAAATGAGGGAGTGGGAAAAATGTGGGGTCCCACCTTCTGAATGGAAGGAAAGCATGAAATAGTTTGGCCATGGCTACTGGTAAATAACTTTTTTTACAGTTCACGGATTCTGAGATTTTCATCTGGGGACAGTGAGGCCCAGGCTGGGCAAGCAACTTGTCTGTCATCACAGCAAAGAAGTGACAGAAGGGGTGGCCTCTCACCGAGATCTCCCGACACCAGATTTTGTTGCCACACCACCCTGCCACACCCCCCTCACCTCTTAGCAGACCATATAGCTCGTTATAAATTTTTTTTAAGATGAAAGATGCTCTTTTAATTGAATTCCTGGTACTAATTATGTTATATACAGTTCTCAACAATATTACCCCCATTTTACAGGTGAGGATGCTAAGGCTCAGAGAGGTTAAGCCGCTTTCTCAAGGTCACCCAGCTAGGAACCAGCAAAGCTAGGATTTAAGCCCAGAGCCCATTATCTTAGCACTGCTTCTGAAGATAGAGCGAAACGCCAGAGTAATTGAGGACTGATTTCTTTGTAGACAAAGCAGCCAGAAGCTGTTGAGTTTCCCCGGTTCTCAGTGCGTGGTCTATAATGTCATGTCATTGACCTTGATGAAGCTTTGCCTGCCGTGTTCTGAGATGCCTCGGTCCAGGGACATGGAAATGAGAAGCAGCTCAGCCTACGGGGTGGTCCCAGAGGAAAGTCATGTCCGGCGCAGGGGGTCACTTTCTTCTTCTCTTTCACTTTGGAGATGGAAGGGGAATTGATTGAGAAGGGTAGGAAGGTGGAAGGAAAGGAGAAACCAAGAGAGAAGAAAGGCGGTAGAGAACGGGGGCTGGGTCTCATCCACGCTGTCACCTCAGAAGAGTGGTTTTCAGTCCTTGCGACCGTGCCACATCCTGGAAAGCTTTAAGTGACACTGACAGCTGGGTTCTACCCTGGAGATGCTGACAGTCTCATTGGTCTGGGGTGTGGCCTGGGCATCACCATCAGGCGTTTTTAAATCTCTCCGGCTATTTGTAGTCAGGACTGAGAACCGCTGAGCAAGGATTGGCTTCTGAGTGTGATACAGACAAGTACTTGGTGACTGTCTGGGGAGAAGAAGGAAGGAAGGAAGAGAAGGAGGGGAAAAGGAAAAGGGACAGAATGAAAGAAATAAGAAAACAGGTCATGTTTTATGCGTTCAGGTCCTTTTAGAGAGCCAAAGAGATTGGTTTTCTGTGTCCTCCCTGGCGTTGACATGCTTTCTTGTGCTGTCTGCCATTTTATCAAATTAAATTGAAACCAAATTAGCACTGGACCAAAAGGCCCCTCGGCAGTTCCTTGGTGCTGAGGAGTGTTTGGTGCTGGCTGCGTGGCATCGTGAAGGAGCAGAGGCCTCGGAGTCTGGGCCTTTCTGGGCTCAGTTTACTCCTCTGTCCAATAGGATTAATAACCTTTTGTTTAACCACCTCAGTGTGTGATTGAAGGAATTCGATGAGAAAATGGACACAAAGGAACTATGAACAGGCCTTTTTGTTAATAGCCTTCCGGAAAAACATATGTGTTTTATAAAAGTTGTCTTGCACATACGACTGCATTTATGGGGCTTTGGTTCTCTTTTATGCCTTTTTAAAATCCTGTGATGTATTTAATCACCATTTCTACTGTCCCATGGAGATCCTGTCTTATTTGCAAGATAGAGTTTTCTTAGGAAAGACATTTAAATCCCTCTAAGCCTCAGTTTGCTCATCTGGAAAACAGATAGATTAACCATAATTCATTCATGTGCCAAGCCCTGCGCTGCGCTTCAGGAATACAGGGGTGAAGAGCATGTGACTTTGGGGAGCTTGCAGCCCTGTGTGGAAACTGACACAGGCAAGTAGCTGTCTTCCAGCTACTTAGGTTTGAATTCTGGCTCTTTGTGTGACCAGCTTTTGAGCTTCAGAAAGTTTCATCACCTCTGGGTACCTCAGTTTTCTTATCTGTGAAATGGATGACAATAATAGTACTTACAGTGTTTGAGAATAAAATGAAATGGTGCATATGAAGTGCTTAGAACAGCTCCTGGCATGTAGGACGCCTTATAGAGAACTCGCCTCATTATTACACGGCTGTAAATGCAGGGTGGTGTAGGGAGCACAGAGGGACCTTGAGCAATTAGTAAAATGTCATCAAGCAGAGAGGTGAGGAGAGGCAATCCAGGGAGAGGGCTAAAAGCATGGGCTAAAAGCAGGTCTAGAGGCTATGAAGGGTCTGGGACAGTGGTCTTCAACCTTTTTGGCACCAGAGACTGGTGCTCCTATAAGAATCTAATGCCTGATGACCTGAGGTGGAGCCGAAGTGGTGATGCTAGCACTGGGGAGAGCTGCAAATACAGATGAAGCTTCTCTCGCTCCCCTGCCACTCACCTCCTGCTGTGCGGCCCAGTTCCTAACAGGTCATGGACTGGTACTGGTCCACAGCCTAGGAGTTGAGGACCCCTAGTCTGGGGTACAAAGTTGTTTGAGACAGCAAAAATGGGCGGGGGCCTGACTGTGGACCACCTAGAAGTCCTGGAAGGCTGAGAAACTGGATTTTATTCTGTGAGCTAATTTTTGCTATTTCCTCAGTCCAGTTTCTATTACCAGCTACTTTTTCCCCTTTAAAGTGCATATAAAATGGCTTGCCTTTTTCACTTGGCTTACTCTAAGCAAAATGATGTCCATGAAATTAAAAGTTTGATGTGCAAACCACATATTTATATATTTTTATAAGTCACATTTAAATAAATTCATAACCATTAGACGTTTTCAAACATGTTTGTGTACCTAAAATCATCGTGCGAACACCACTGGGCAAAGCCCTTTAAAGTCCAGATTTCTAGGCAAAGGTCAGATGTTGGTTTAGAAAGAAAGAAAAGCAAGGTGGCTTGGTCATCGTTTCTTTCTACACCCTCTGTGGGATATTAACTCCAGATCCTTAGTTACAAAGCTCACCTACCACCGTCTCTGCACATCCAGGCCCCTGATTAGTTGGGGTAAGGATGGGGGTGCCCGCTGCAGGGGTACTAGCAGCCCATACCATATTTAGGCATACACTACCCTCTAGTGGCCAAGCGAAGAATTGCTTCATCAGAAAAAAGGTTGCTAATTTTTCAAATTCAAATTTGCATTCTATCCTCACCTCTTTGGCTCTCCAGACCCTAGCGGAAAGCAATAATGATGGTCCCTCAGGCTGTTTTTATCCTTTTTGAAGCAGTAATACATTCACATGATTCAAAATCCGAGGGTGCAAAAGGGTCGGCTGTGAAAATTGTTTCCTACCTTTCACCAGCAAACAGCTCTCTCTCTTGTTCCCCTCTCTTGAGGCAACCACTAGAACTAGTTTCTTATGCATCCTTCCCAGACTACTTTTAAATATTTCAAAAAACACAAGAGAAATCTCATAGCTACCAAAATTAAGCCACCCAGACTAAGTAACCAGTTTAACACTGGTTTTATTACATACTCTGTTATTGATGATCAATAAAGGCAACAAAACAAAATAAATTTAATTGTTACCAAGAGGTATATGACATTTAGGAGACAAAATCATTTTAAAACAGGAAGTCTGTAGAGAGCAGGACTATTACCTTGGTAGGAAATATGTTGGAAATCGTGGGTTTAATCAAATAAACTTTAGCAATAATATCTTAAGAACAAAAGATGTGCTAAGATGGGGGGGCAGAGTCAAATGGGGCTTCTTCATCCTGCAGATTTTATTTGTAACTTCTTATTCACATTTTCTCATACAAGACTGAACCCAGGTACACTTGGAGACACATACCCATGGTTTTCACAGAATATCGTATAAAATAGTGGTTCATATTTCAGGCTTTGGCATCTGACAGACCTAAGTTTGAATCATGAGTCTGACATTCATGCGACCTTGGGCAAGTGACTTCTTCGGATTGAGCCTCAGTTTCCTCATCTGTAAAATGAGGATGATTCTAAGTTTTAGTTTGTAGAGTTGTCGCCTGAGTGCCTAATACTCAAGAGGCAGCATTGTTGTTATTCAAATGCTAAATAAGGGTTTGGGGAGATCATTTCTCTGATATCCCGAGGGACCAGTGTTTTTACTGCCCTGAAACAGGGAGGAGCGCAAAGAGGACATTAGAAGTGGAGGCACCGGACAGCAGCCTGCAAATGGCTGCTCAGGCTCTGCAAGGGGACACGGGATGTGCCTAGAGCAGGGTCAAGGTGGGAAAGAAGAGGAAGCTAGAATGCTGCTGGTCAAGGTCATGGGTTGGCATTGGAATGGTTTAACAGGCAGGCAGAGTTATCATGGTATCAGACTTGATTCTGATGACCTTCCTATCTAAGGACAATGGAGAATGTAGTCAACAGGGGCCCAGGAGGTGAGTGGGAAAGAAATCATTTGAGGATGATTTAGGATAAATCAATCCCTGGGAACAAGTGCCGAAAACAGCCAGAATGAGGAGTCCTCCCTCCCAAATTGATGCAAGTAAGAGTGTATTTGGGGTCAGGACCCCAGGCAGGAATGGAGTCAGACTCACAATCCATCCTGGGCTGGCACTGATTTACATAACACACACTCAGCACCATTCTAAGAGCTAGGGATACAGTGGTGAGTGGGACAGACATGCTCCCTGGCGTCGGGGAGCTTCTGGTCTAGTGCAGACGTGACCAGGACCATTGAAACACCAAATGCTGAGCTCCATATGAGGGGTGAGCACAGAAAGGGCTCCCAGCCCAGACTCAGAGGGAGCTCTATGCATGAGCAAACCACAGAAGGTTGACACTGAAGGATAGTAGATGTTACCCAGGTCTAGAGAGAGGAGGAAGCTATTCAGGGCGGAGGGAGTGGCATGCTTCCACGTTCTTTGGAGGGACTGACAAATAATTCAGTCTGGCTGGAGTGTAAAATATTGGGTTGGAAGAGATAGTGAGAGATGAGGCTGCAGAGAGGTGAGAGGTTGCAAAGCATAGATACGCAGAGCCTTGAAGCTAGAATCAAAGTTTGCACTTTACCCTGAAATGAGGTGCATTTTTTAAATTGAAATGAAATTCACACAATAGAACATTAACTATTTAACATACAATTCGGTGGTGTTTAGCATATTCACAATGTGTGTACCCAACAGTTCTATCTAGTTCCTAAACATTTTCATCATCCCCAAAACAAACCTCGTATCTATTAAACAATCACTCTCCATCCGCCCCACCCCTGCCTCCAGCACTTGGCAGCCACCAGGTTGCTTTCTGTCTCTATGGCCTTACCTGTTCTGGATATTTCTTATAAATGGAATCATATAATATGTGACCTTTTGTGTCTGGCTTTCTTTCACTTAGCATAAAGTGCTTAAGGTTCATTCGTGTTGTAGCACATATCGATGCTTCCCTTTTCGTGGCTGCATAATATTCCATTGTATGTATGGACCACATTTGGCTTATCCATTCATCTGTTGAGTGAAGGGGCCAGATTTGTGTTTCAGAAGGAGTCATATGGCTGCTGATGGGAGAGGAGTTGGGGTCAGGCAAAGATGGCGTCAGTAGGCAATGCTGTCCCACAGTCCCACTGCAAGACAGTAGAGAAAAGCTGATAGCAATGACCCAGAAGAAAGGGATGAACTGAAGTGTAGAAGACACAGAAGCAGATCTGCTGTCGGGAGCTCAAAACCCTGTGCCCATGGAAAGCCCTTCCCTCTGGCAGCTAAGACCGACTGGAGCAGGCGGAGGCTGGCTTTGGGGAACTCTGTTTTCCTGAGGAATTCTCCCCGAGGGGATCCGGCTATACCCGGTCCAGTCAGAGCAAACCCACCCGCCTGCCAGCACCTCTCCATCTCCCCTTTGTTCTGGTGTCAAACCACCATCCTGATTTCTCAGCACCTCCTCGGACTGTTATCTGGCTGACATCTCACTTCATTCCTTGCAGAAAGCCTCACTCTGCCCTGTGGCCAATCTCCAATCTCTCTGCTGCCTTTCAAGTCTTTGCATTTTCCTTAGGGCTGAAAGCACTCTGTGTATCAGATACAGCCGGATGGGCAAGTGAAGATTCAGGCTTCTCTTAAGACTGGGTGGGTGGAAGTGGGCTGGTAAATTACCAGCATTTGTGTATATCGTTGGAACTAGTCGATCACAAAGATGGATCAACAAGGATATAGCAGAGTAAATTTATTCTTTCTCCCACTGCCCTTTCATGCACATTCTCCATTTTTTGTTTATTTCTCAGGATGAAAGTGTAGCTCTCCTCGTTCTTCTGGTCATAACATATAAAGTTCAATCTAATAATCAGATAGCTGTAAATGTTATTCATTTGAAAACTTCACCCCTCCCTGGGCAGGGCTCCTCAGGCTAGGATTTCTGTGGTGAGGAAGGGCCTGGAGGGCTTCTTCCTTCTCACAGGAAAACCTAAATTGTCAACACTGTTATGCTATGGAAGATATAGCATATTGATTTTTTCTTTCTTTCTTAAGGGGTACTTGATGTGAGCAAAGCCTGCTGTGCCTGGCTGCTCTTGACTTTCCCCTCTGCTGGGTCCCAGCCCCCTTTCAGGATGGGAACGCTTTTAAGGACACCCACAGTGGCTGCCTTCTTCAGGGTTCACATCTAAGACCCGGGAAACATGTCTTATCCCCACTCTCATCAGGGATCGGCGGCTCACTCCCAACAGCCCCTTTCCTCTCTTGGCTCTTTCCCCGGCAGCTCCACACTGATTTTTATTGTTATCCTTCTCTTAGTGAGCAATCAAATGCAGCCACTGTTTTCCAAACCCCAAAGATACCTGCCAAACCATTAGAGTTCCCTTGACGCCCTCTTCACCAGGCTTAGGGTGAGGGTGATCTCCCTCCCACAGTGACGCTTCCCTCGAGGCAGTCTTCCTGCAAACCTCTGTGATGGCCCAGTGTACTTTTTGCTTTCTGCAAGCTAGAGGTGGGAAAGCTAGAAGATCTGCTTAGATAATGGTAGCAAGTACCATTAATACCCTATCTGAGCCCTGTGGCACTTGTCACTCTGCACCCATGATGGCTTCCTACTGCAAACCTCTCCACCTGAAGGCTTTATCTGATACCCCGGAGGCAGGCCAGAAGAGCTGGAGATTCAGTACCCCTAAGAGCAGCCCTCGGCCAATGAGTGATGGGAGTCAGAGGATAAATACCCAAGCTTCCTCTCCCCCGAGATGTGTTCTGCACCACCTCTCACGGTTCCTGCAGGACTGAGCCCAGTGCCCTCAGTGCACCTTGCCCATCGATGCACCATGCATTGACCCCTTCCCTTCCTCCTACGTCACTTGCCCACCAGTGCTGCCTGGGCTGGCCTCCCAGATAAGCCAAACAACTCCAAGGGACACACGTCTTCATTCAGGCTCTGCTTCTGGAGAACCCAAACTCAATCAACGGCCAGGTATATCCCTTTAGAAAGTAAAAATGTTCAGTACCTATTGGCTTATCCTTAGCTTAGGACATCTGCTAAAATTCTAGAACAGCAGGAGAAGTTGCATTTAATATTCTGTTGCACACTGTTTATAAAATGCATTCCCATAAATTAGAGTTTCTCAACCTTAGAACTATTGACAGTTTGGACCAGATCGTTCTTTGTTGTGCGAGGCTATCTTGTGCATTATAAGATGTTTAACAGTATCCCTGATATCAACTCACCAGTGGTACCACTCATAGTTGGGACAACCATGTCTCTAGACATTGCCAAATGTCTCCTAGGGGACAAAACCACCTCATCTGATGTCATTTGGTGTAAACAACAATCTAAAGAGAGGATGATAATGGTGGTGATGATGGTGATGATGGTGACGATGATGGTAGTGGTGGTGGTGATGGTGGTGGTGATAACATTGCAACATGACATACCATTCAAATGACTTGACTAAACTTGCTCAGGTGCTGTCAGTGAACCTGGAATTTGATCCCAGACCTTCTGCATGCCTTACCTCCCTCCAAAACCCCATGACATTGGCTGGAAATAGTAAGCTCGATTCACAGACAAAGAACTTCAGAAAGACTACATATTCTCCACGAAAGTGTCAAAGCCAAGAATCAAACCAAAGCTTTCTGATTTCCAAGGCAGTGTGCTCTTTCCTGCACACTGCTCCTTCCTGTTTTACAAAGAACAAAGACTTGTGCGAGGGTTTAAAATGAAAGCTATTTTCACCCTTGAAGATGATTCTACTGCATTTAGATCATTGAAATGAATGATAGAATAAAGCCAAGTTGTGTGCTGTCTGGAACCCACTGTTCCCAGCGGATCAGCTGTGAAGTCAGCTTAAGGAATAAATATCTGCCATCTACCATGTTTCGCACTAGCCTAATCCAGCACTTTCATGAGCTATTGATATTTTCATGGTACTTAGAGTTAAGAGGCTCTTCCCTACTATAGGTTGAGAGCTGACATCAACCCCACTATTTCTGCTGTCAAACAGACTCCCTGGCAAAGCTCTTTCATACCAGAGCATGTATTGAACTCCTATTGTGTGCAAGAGAAGATGGCAGCTCCAGAATTCCGATACAATAGGGGTGTAGAGGCTGTAGCCTGGTTGGAAGCTGACAGAGAGGAGAAGGAGTTCAGGGACTTTGTCTTGAAGCCATGTGTACGAAGCAAGCAGAGAGCTTTTATTAGAAGGGGATGTTTTGGGGGCTGGTGCAGGGGTAGCCGATGGAGATTATGGGGGCAATTAGAGTCTCCCTAAGTCATCCGTTGGGACAACTTTACACGAGGAATTGTGAGAAGTGCTATGGAGGATATTTTGCTATAAAAAAATAAAATAAAATACATCCCTTTCATTCTGGAAACAAACCTTCGGCAGCTACCTTGTGTTTCTGTTGTTTCGTTCTTACTCATTGAAGCCCCAACACTGGCGGTTTCCACCCCTTCTCTCCACTCCCAGACCAGCAAACAGTGCTTCAGCTGGATGAAGCTGTCAGCGGGGAGGGGACTGTTGTCAGTCTGCATCAGTTCCAGGAACTTCGCTCAGGGCCGTTTCCTGGAAGCCTCTCCTCTGGCACTGAATTGCTCAGTCAAGAGGCTCCTGATTAAAACCCTTCACTGTCTCCCATCCCCAGCATGATAATATCCAAATGCCTAAACTTGATTTTCTAAGCCCTTCATGGTCTGACTTCTGCAGATCTCTCCAGGCTCCCATGTCTATACCCACGCCCAAGTACTCCGTCCAGGCAAGTTCCTTCAGGAGCCCTGACCTCCCTCCCTTCTTTCTCTGCCTCATGCTTTGCCTTCTCCCCACCCCTTGCTTATAGCCTCGTGTCCCCTTACACTTTCTTGGTAATCGGAAACAAGCACCACCTCCTCCGGGGAGGCCTCCCTGATGCCCCCAATCTGAGTTGATTCCCTCCTCTGCACTTACCTTGATCATAATTCCTACTACAATCCTTGGCTTTTAGTCTAAATTTACCACTGCTCCGTGACTCCTCACGTCTTCTGAGCACAGCACAATGCCTCGCACATAGTAGGTGCTCAAAAATCTTAGGGAGAGAGTCACAAGAAAAGAAGAAAGATGTAAGAGAGAAAGAGAGGACAGAGAGGGGAATAAGGAGGAAGGAAGAAAAGAGACATGAGTTCATATCTGTCTACGATAACGCAAGCTGGCATTCTTCTCATCAGAGACCAATTTCGTCCAGCACAACTGACATGGCACACATTTCTGTGACATACTGAAGTCCTTTCTGGTTTATTAGCTGTCCATTGCAGTATAATATTTAGTGTCCAGGTACTTTGTTTCATTTGAATCTTTGAAAATGCATCCTCCTTGAATTGCTATGAATAAGCAACAATAGCAGGCTTGAGCTGTATTTCATGAATAAGGGGTTTGCAACCCACCCTCTGCACCACTGCCTAAACATAATAGATAACCCTTTTGATTTTGAGGAATTATCCACATGGTAAATGGAAGGATAATTTCACCTTACATGAAAATGCGAATGGCAATTAGCAAGCAATCAGGTTGCTGCATCAAAGAAGAATGAAAGACCCAGGTATGTAGCCCAGTGCCCAATACTTAGTTTCACCCGTGAAATGGTTGTTGATGACGGGGATATTGAAGGCAATTCTACTTATAATCCAGCATTTGACTCTGCAATGAGCTCCATGCAGGGAAGACAATTACACGGCTGAGTCTTCAAAAGCCCAATCCACTCACCAATCTCTGTGCCTTGCAGGGCGAATCAGCACCTCTCGGTCACATTTGGAGTCCATGCCTACCTTACTAGCCTGGGGCCTGACACATAGTATGTCTCAAAAAAGTGTGCGTTACCTGAAAAAAAATAAATAAATCAAAGGCATGTTGAACACCCATAACTTTACTTCATAAACCCCCTTCTTCTCTCTGTCCCCGCCCCCAGCCTGAATCTGAGCAACAGCGACATCCTGACCATCTACGACGGCGATGAGGTCATGCCCCACATCTTGGGGCAGTATCTTGGGAACAGTGGCCCCCAGAAGCTGTACTCATCCACACCAGACCTGACCATCCAGTTCCACTCGGACCCTGCTGGCCTTATCTTTGGAAAGGGCCAGGGATTTATCATAAACTACATCGGTAGGTGTCTGTTGGTCGGTTTTTTTCCTTCGTGCTTAGATGTAGGTTAAGACAATTTCCTTGAGATATGTCTTTTATTGGGGGGACTGTGTTACACGGGTCTTTGAGTATATTGGCACAGTAAATATATGTCGTTTTTAAGAGCTTAAGCTCTCTAGTCAGAAAGACCAGGGTTTGAGTCCTAGTACTGTCATCAATGGCTGTGTGACCGTGGGCAAGTCACTTAACCTCTCTGAGCCTCCTTTTTGTTGTCTGTAAAATGGGAATAGTGATAATGTACCTGACAAGGTTGATATCAGGACTTAGTAGATACAGCCTTATAACTTTAAGATTCATCATGTTTCATTTGTAGTCAGCTAGAACTTTATATCGTCAACACCGTTTTATATTTGCATCTTGCCTGAACTGAAGCTCAGCTCTCTCCAAAGGACTCAACTTCCCCTGCAGCCCCATCTGGTGGAGACAGCCCTTTCTCTCCACGTCCCGTACTTTAGGACTTAGAGATGTCTTCCTTGGTCCTCAGTGTGGCTTCCAAACCATTTATCTCCCCTTCATCTTAAAAAAAAAAGCCTGCTATTAAGGTCAAGCTAAGTTTACATTTGGCCATCCAGTACCCCCTTCCTATTATTTTGCCCACTCACTCTCTTCCCTCTTCGCTCTCCATCCTATAAATTCCCTTTATTCATTACTGACTCCATCACCCTCCTCTGTTCAACCTCTAAATACCAGAGGGTCCCAAGCTCCATCCTGGATTCTGTCCTCATCTATGGGCTCTCATTCAAGTCCTCTGGTTCTAAGCAATACCTGTTATACTCCATTGACCACTAATTTGTATGTCCCACGTTGAACTCTCCCGTGAACTCCAGGTTCATCTAACTCCCTATATACCCTCTTGCATATCTGATTAACATCTCAGATTTCACGTCGCCAAAACAGAACTAGTTCTTTCTCTACCCCCCACCCCTGGCATCACTACCCGACTGCTTCTCCTGCTCTCTGCCCAGCCCAGGAGATGGAAGCACAGCTCGCCTGATTTCTCAGGCTGCTTCCTCTTTTCTTGCCCCTATATTCAATCCATCCTTTCAACTCTATTTCCACAGGATGTCTCAGATCCAAGCACTTCTCCCCATCTTTCCATGGCCACCACCCCAGTCCACACTGCAGTCATTCCGAGCAGTTAGGGGAGTGAAATACTGAGAAGTCCCACTGATCCTGTCCCCAGAAGGAACTTTAACTGACAGAGCTCTGGTTCAGCCCTGTCATTTCACAGCAGAAGCAGCCCTGGACCACCGAGGATAAGGGGCTTACTCATCAAGATCACACCTGAGAGTCACAGTCAGGCTTCCTGGCTCCCAGCTCTTAGGGATTTTCCATCCTAGCATTCTTCCAGAGAACCTGGGAGACACAGGGGGCTAGTTAAAATCTAACTCCTTTTGGCATCCAGCATGGCGGGTGGTTGCACCCTGAGAATTTCAATGGACAAGATTTCACCAGTAATTAGGAGATGTGCTTGCACCTCCCAGAAACAAGGTTGACATCTTGATTTCCAGGATGGAACAAGGAAAAGGTGGATTCATCCTGCCAAGTCTCCTGCTCCCACCTCCACTGCCAAAGACCCTCTGGCTGGAGCAAGATTCTGTGTCTTCAGTTCTTCCCCTCAGCTTGAAGATTTGCCCATTTCAATCTAATATACAGTGTTCTCTCTGTGCCACCTTCCACCTCTAAAATACAAGCCACTTCCCTGACCATTGACTGTGTAAAGGAGCCTCATGTTTGTGAAATTAGTCCCTTGGCTTTTTCTGTTTCCAGCTGGTGGATATTTCTCACCCCTGCCTGCTCTACATGCAACTCTCAGAGAAGCAAACATGAATGTTGACCTTCTTTTTTTTATGTTTCTCAGAGACCTTTTTTACCCTGATTGATTCACAAAGTATTTTCAGTGTTATTGCTGCTACTTTGCATAGGTTCCCCACTCTTTAAAGGGCGGTGTCCTGGACATATGGGGACAGCTCATGCTGGCCGTTCAGGCAAGGTGCCCTCTAGAGTCAGCTGCTTTTGACGGGAGAGGTTCTAGTGACTTGGCTTCAATCTACCTTCTTAGACTTCTCCTCCCTCCTACTGGAAGATGAGGTCATAGTTTTGCTCATTTGTCTCCTCTGGTGCCTGAGTCAGTCTTCCAAAACTGCATTCAGCTTGACGGCAGAAATCTAACTCCATCCAAGGCTGCCCAAGGTTAACCAGAAAGTCTGGCCAATGTTTATTTTGGCAACATCTTGAGGAGGTGCTTTTGTTAATTGAAGCTGAAACTTAGATTTGTGTGACCATTTGAAGGTGGTGAGCACTCTTACACATATTATTTTATTTCATCTTCAAATGCATTATCTTTGTTTTCCAGACAGTTTTGTTCACAAAAGTCTCTTGACACTTCCTATATGCCACTTCCTGCACTGAACACCTGGATCTAAGAAGGAATACTCTCCCTGCCCTTGAGCCAGCTAGTGAAAATCAGGAGGCAGTCTGTTAACAGACAACGTCAGGGTCATGTACTGATGCTATGGGCGAGGCAAGCATGGGGTTTCAGAGACCGCTTCCCAGGGGTACACAGCCCAGCTAACGTGGATAACACAGAACAGTTCTCTTTATTCTTATTTCTCTTAAAGAAACACAGTTAATTTGACAGGGAAGGCAAACGAGCTTCTGTACTTAATTTCAATGCCAATCTAGTGCTTGTGACCACCTATGTTGAAGACCATGTTGAAAAGAATTCAGAATAGGCAACACCTGAAGTCAGTGGGAAAGAATGCCATGATTGATTACTGATGACTGCCATGGCATGGGAAAGGTATTTGCTATTCTAGGTCTAGATTTAACCAGACACAGATGCAATTCCCATTCCTCTGAACCAGATGGAAGGGTCAGGGGTTTCTGTGGCCATCTAGAGAAATTCTGAGGCTCCTAAATTGATCTCAAGGCCTAAACTCCAGCTCTGGAAGGTAGCCAAGGCTTATCTGCTATGATTGCTGTCAGAACCTTCCTAGGAACACTCTGAGCTTGCATAGTTCTGACCTCAATTCTTCTGTGCAAAGATAGAAGCAAAGACCAATTCTCATCACTGCTTCTTGTGCTTTGCTAGTGTCTTTGGCCAAGTGCATGGGAGGGAAGAGCATAAAGAAGCAGAGATGAATAAGCAGTGTTTCTCAGAGATATTGATCACTATTGTATTTATTCCTTTAATCCTAGGGTAATAAATAAGCTCTATATTGTAGGTCAACTCCAATCGAATGACAGTGGCTCCCTGGAATGCTGTATTGAGAAAGACTGGGGGGTTTCAGCTTGATTCAAAGAAAGAGACTACTATGATCCATTAGTGATATCTGCCATGAGCATAAGACTGGTAAATAACAGCACGTATTCAGTGCATTTAGGTATTTCTTTTGCCCACGAGTTAGACCATGTTGCTGATCTTGACCATAAGACTGGAACCATGACTTCAGATTTTTGTGTTCCTAACAGCTGGCATATAGTAAGTACTCACAAAACCTGTCAAACAAATCAGTGAATCCATGTAACTCATCTTAGTGTTACTGTCACATTAATTAGCTTGGTGTATCCTGCACATTAATTAGCTTTCGCATTGCCCTTAGGAATAAACCAGGGTCATGACTTGACTATGATTGAGGACAATGAGGATCAGATGTGTTTATTGACATGACTGGAGCCACACATCTTCTAAAAGAAAGAAAGAAGACTAGAAGGGAAGTCTTCCAACTTCTAGGCCAGTGTTTTCATTCTTAGCAAAGTTAAAGGCCCAGAGCGACAGATAATTCTGGATCCTCCACCTAATATGCTTGGTGAACATGCAGATTCCTGAATCACAGTCTCTGGGAGTGGAGTTTAGAAACTGAAGGGCAGGAAGTTGAAGTGACTTAGCCAAGGCCACCAAATTTATAAATAGATTTAAGTCAAGTTTTTGCTATATGGTGGTGACAACTGAGTAATCACAAATTCGATGACTGCTACAAAGCAGACAGGAGGTCCCACAGGAACGCTGGCTCTCATTGAAGGCAGACAAGCAAAGCTTTCCGAGTCTCAAAGCATTTGGCACAAGGCAGACCCCATGGCCAGTATTTGCCCCCATTTCTCCCTTTCATCCACAGTTTGCAGCTGTGTCCTAAATCCAAGGCTTGGCTGATTCTTCAAAGGCCTAAATATAGAGGCTCCTGTTCCCCACCAAGCAATTCTAGAAGCCATCTCCCTCTTCCCTACTTCTTGCAGACACCCATGAGATCTCCTTTCTCCAAATAAAACCATGATGAAATCCCGGGAAAAGCCATTGCTTGTTTCTCAGAATGACTTTTCTGCAGTGGAGGTGCTTTGCTCTCCCCAGAAGCACATAAGAACTGCAAATTAATTATATGGAATAATTAGCACTTTCTCAAAATCTATGCAGTGGGCACTTGGAAGCAAGAATAGTAATAGTGGGCTTTGGAATACTCCCTTAGAAATGAGGATTTGCAGAAGAGAAACTGAATTATTCCAGAGGAAGACTCTGTGATAACAAGCTGTGTGTACCATTTTCTAAAGTGTGGTTAATGTTCACAGATGACATGCAATGTGATTTGAAGAATGCACTAATAATTATTTTTGTTTTAATAATTAAGTATATATCTTAATATGAGTTACAAACATACATTACTAATCCATCAAACATGGATCTACAGACATTTTTAGGATGAGGCTGATAGTAATTAGCTACCTATTGCTGTATAACAAATTACCCCTCCCCCCCACCAAAAAATAGCAATGAACACTTATTATGTCACAGGTTTTGTGAGTCAGAAATTCAAAAATTAACGGGTGGTTCTGGCTCAGAGTCTGTCATGAGGTTGTTGTCAAGATTTTGGCCAGTGCTGCAGTCATCTAAAAGCTTGCAGTCATCCACTTCCCAAATGGCTCGCTTCTGTGGTTGCAAATCAGGGCCAGTCGTTGCCAGGAGGCCTCAGATTCTCCCCATGGGGATCTCTCCAGAGGGCTGCTTGCGCATTCTCACAAGATGGCACCTGCTTCCTGCAGAGAAAACTAAGAGAGACAGACAGAGAGACAGAGAGAAACAAAGAGACAGAGATAGAGACAAAGACAGAGAGAGACAGACAGACACAGACAGACACAGAGAGAGAGAGACAGACAGAGAGAGAGAGGGGAGAACCTCAACAACTTTTATGACATAGCCTCAGAAGTCACACATTATTACTTTTGCAATAGCCTATTGGTTACACACACCAGCCCTAGTCAGTGTTGGCGGTCTACACAAGAACGTGAATTCCAGGAAATAAGAATGATGGGGGTGGGGGGCGGGGCGGACCTCTTGGAATCTGGCCACCACAGCAAGGCAGGCATGAGGATGACTATGCTCTCATGAAAGGTGAGGAACCTGAGACACAGACAAAAGTGATTGTCCCCAGTCACATGGCCAGTAAGTAGCAGGGTTAGGGTTCTGTCTGACCCCAAATCCTAAGCTGACCTTATCAAACCAAGAGAATGTTTGGCAAGTTCGATGACCCATAGAAAGAGGTCATTGTAAAATCTCACTATAGAAGACTTCTTGAAGTTTAAGGGGGTTGGGGCGTGTGCTACTTATTTCTGGAGGGTTTTCTTCTATTTACTATTTATTCTGACGTTCATAAAAGGGAACCCCAAACAAAAAGGCTACTTCCCCATCTGGGGATGATATTTTTGTTTTAAAGAGGTGTCAAGGAATGACTCCTGCTCAGATTTGCCCGAGATCCAGAACGGCTGGAAAACTACTTCTCATACAGAGCTTGTGAGGGGAGCCAGAATCACCTACCAGTGTGACCCTGGCTACGACATCGTGGGAAGCGACACCCTCACCTGCCAGTGGGACCTCAGCTGGAGCAGCGACCCCCCATTTTGTGAGAAAAGTAAGCATAGTCTTGTTTTCTTCCTCTAGGTCAGTGGGTGATAAATCCCTTCCATGGGCTTTATTTTTATTTTTGTCTTCTTTGCATGGATATAGTGGAGTTATTTAATGTAGAATCTGGCCTTCTTCCTACTTCACCAACTCATTGGTGCTGCTCACACATGTCATTTTGTAGCCCTAGGGCAAGGACCTCAGACTAGGTACCTTCAGAAGCCTGGCAGATAATGCAAATGAGTGAAACAGACTCGTGTCAGACAATAGGGAATGGTGTGGACTGTGGTGACGGGGAATGTATTTAGCCTGTATAAAAACATCATCCGAATTCAGGTCTTTAAAATCCCTGTGGTAGCCAAGCAAAACAAATTAGGTTGGACCTTGGAACCCCAGCTCAAATCCCCTATGGTAGGTAGGTGACCTTATCCAGACAGCATCCATCCCAGTCTCCCAGTTCCTTCCGCCTGCCCTCCTCAGGAGTGCAGGCCAGGCATGTCTGTGTCTTGAAAAGGAGCGGAAAAGGAGGGGCTTCTGGTTTCTGCACTGGTGCCTTAGCAGCAGGGGAGGAGCTAAATTCTGAGGTAGCCTCTTCCCCCAGCTGTTTGTCTCCCACCTCCTAGGCAAAGCTCTAGTCCGCAGCCCTCCTGCTGGGACTCCTTGGCGGTACCTGGGCAGACCTGGCCAGCATGACTTAAATCAGCAATTGCACAATAACAAATACAGTCATCCATCTGTATCCACGGGATTTGGTTCCAGGACCCCACCCCTGCGGATCCCCAAATCCTCAGATGCTCAAGTCTCTTGTATAAAATGGTGTAGCACAATGCATACAGTCAGAAAATACTGTTTTCAGTCTGCGGTTCGTTGTCTCCATGGATATGAAACCCGCAGATACGAGGGCCGACTGTATTGTGCTCAGAGAAAGAGAGTTTGGGGGAAGAAGTGCGGGGTCACATACAATCCCCATCATAAATATTCTGACATCAAGGAAAATTACTTACAATGGTGAGAAACATAAAAGAACTTGCTAAAAATCCACAAAAATCAGCTACATAAACAGAACTTATTCGTTTCAAAACAGTATGTGGTGTGTGTGTGTGTGTTTGTTTGTGTGTGATGATAGAAGATTAAAAATGGAGAAATGCCATGGATGGCCATTAGAGAGACTCATCATGAACTCATTAATGTGACCTATGTCACATGATCTACACTTTATTATTATAAATATTACATATATAACATATATTAATATATATACAATAATAAGATAAAATATCATATAATAATGATTTTTAAATCTTTTAAATAATAATGATTTTTTTAAACTTAAACTTACTCAAATGACAAACATTTACTTATATTACCAAAGCAGTAGTAAAATTATGAAGTAGAAAGTGAAAATCCTTTACAATCTTACTCTCTAGAAATGATGCCACTCTTAAAAGTTCATTTTATACGGTTCCAATTGCATGTTTGTGTGTGTGCGTGCTACACATATACATACATATAGACATGTGTGAATATATTGTATATATAGATGTATACAGATATTCATATAGAAACAGCTACAGATATAAATATTTTACCATAAAAGGGGTCAGTTTATACAAATTTTCTTGCAACTGCAACTCAGATATACAGATATCTTTTCATATGTACATGTTGTCTACTTCATTCTTTTTTAATTGTTTTATTGTTTGCCTTTTTCCATATTGATTTTTTAATTAAAAAGTAATGATTGCTCGTTTTACTATAATCAAGCACTACAAAGAAAGCATTGAGCCTCATTTTGTTCTCTTTAGTGCTTGCTCAGGATTTTATGAATGGTCATTCTCTTCCCCTGTTAAAGGGTTTACATTGTACTGGTTTATTGTGAGTTTTTTGTTTTGTTTTGTTTTTTACCATTACAAATAATGGTGTGATGTACAACCTCATACACAGGTCTTTGGGCCCTGATGCAAACATTTCTTTGGGCAAATTCCTAAAAGTGGAATGAAATTCAAATCTCTCTCATCCTAACTTATTCTCCAATCACCTTTGATAAGATGAGAGGCATTATCTAGCAAACAGGAAAGGAGCCGAGTTCAGAACCTTTCTAGATCATCCTGTAATTCTCAGGAAACCTGTGACCATCAAGAGCTGAATGCCCACTTGGTCTGATTTCATCTCTCATAGTTATGTACTGCACCGATCCTGGAGAAGTAGACCACTCAACCCGCTTAATTTCGGATCCTGTGCTGCTGGTGGGCACCACCATCCAGTACACGTGCAATCCCGGCTTTGTGCTGGAAGGGAGCTCGCTTCTGACCTGCTACAGCCGCGAGACGGGCACTCCCATCTGGACTTCCCGCCTGCCCCACTGTGTTTGTGAGTCCTGTTTATTGATTTGATGTCATCCTCTTATTCATGGAGGAGGGCTGGGCTGCTAGGAGGAGGCATCCCACTCTGTGGGAGTGTTTTTTATTATTACTGTCATACAACAATAGCTAACGGGGATTGAAGGAATGGATACCGTAACATTTACAGTAAATGTATCAGACACTGTGCTAAATCCTTTAGCAAATGTCCCATTCTTCTTCCTCCAGTAGCCTTGTGAGCATGGTATTATTCTCTACATTTTAAAAAGAAGATACTACGGTTCAGAGAAGTGAAATCATTACCCCAGGTCACAAAGCTAGTTAATAGTGGAAGCCAGAGGCAAACCCAGACCTACCTGATTCTTTTTTCTTTTTTTTTAATTTTATTTTATTATTAGTTTCGAGTATACAGAACATTGTTTAGACATTTATATAGCTTATAAAACGATCCCCCTGATTGCTCTTTCTCTCCTCTGGCTCTACACCTAGCCAATACCTTAATGCTGACTGCATTCCCTATGCCGCGCTCCCCATCCCCGTGACCATCCATCAACTTCTAATTTGTACTCCTTTAACCCTTCACCCCATTCTCCCAGCCCCTCAACCCCCCTCCCCTCTGGCTGTC
>NW_024356336.1:2929765-2960303 GCF_902729225.1 Pteropus medius
TGAGGAATCTAGACCACGTGGCCCTGTGCTCCCATCTGCCTCTTCAGTCTGAGTTCTAGAATTTCAGAGCTGAAGGGAATCTGGGAGATAAAATACAACTGAAGGGTAACTTAGAGATAAGACACAACTGTCCCATTCTTCAGTTAATAACAATAGTTGTTACTTGGTTGTGTAAGATATTTTGCTGAGCATATTATATGTATTTGTGAACATATGTGTATGTATGTGTGTCATATGTATATGTATGTACATAAATATATGTGAGTGAATATATATTAGGGAAACTAAAGCTCAGGGGGGAAAACAGGTAACAGTAATGATCATTTATTGAATGTGTAAAATACATTGCTAAACAGATCATATATATTTGTGAATATGTATGTTTGTGCTTGCACACACACTATATCTATACATATATAAATAAATAACTGTGTGTGTATAGAAAAGAAATTGAGACTCAAAGGCAAATATTATTAAGGTCATAGCACTTCTTCATGGGCAGAGATAGCAGTCACACCTAGGACCCTGGTTTCCAAGTCCACTGCCCTTCCCACCACCCTTGCCATTATTTCATCGTGGGTCGGTCACAGGGTACAAATCCATGTAGGGACATCCTAGTGGAATTGTAGCCTACAGCCCCAACTCCTTAACCTCAGCCACATCTCCTCCCCAGTCCCTAGATCTTTGGGCCAAACTCACACTGGTTGGTTCCTACTATGGGTTGGATTGTGTCTCCTGAAAAGAGATATTGAAGTCCTAACCCCCAGTGCTTGTAACTGTGACCTTTTTTTGGAAACAGGGTCTTTGCAGATGTCATCAAGTTAAGTAAGATGAGGTCATACCAGATTAGGATGGCTACTAATCCAATGACTGGAGTCCTTATAAGTAGAGGGAAATTTGGACACAGGTGGAGACACGAGTGTAGGGAGAATGTCACGTGATGACAGAGGCAAGATCAGAGTGCTACACTTGCAAGTAAGGGAACACCAAGAACTTCCAGCTCCCACGGGACGCTGGGAAGAAGCAAGGAAGGACCCTCCTCTACCGATTTCGGAGGGAGCCTGGCCCTGCCTCCACCTCGACCTCAGACCCTTGGCCTCCAAAGCTGTGAGACAGTAAATTTCTAAGCCCTCCAGTGTGTGGCACTTCCTAATGGCAGCCAAGGAAACAAATACAGTTCCCTTTTCCTCCTAGTGACTTAGAAGAAGTAGCTTGAGTAATTCAAGCTGCAGAGACTCAGACATGAAAATCTAAAAATAAAATACTAAAAGGTGGAGATATCATTTAAAAAAAAAAAAGAAAGAAAGAAAGGAAAGACACTTCACTAATGAGACACAGCCCCCAAAGACACTCTGGGCTGCAGTGGCTGCAGGCTTTCCGAGAAGCCGCCTCCCTCCCTTTGGGGCTGCCTCTTCCTGAAATCTCAGCTTTGGATCTGCAGGGCTCAGTGGAGACGGCTTCCCTGACACTCATGCTAATGAGTTCACGAGCCAAGATGGGTGTCAGGAGATTTGCAGCGCCGCTTCCCCATCCCCACGAAACCTAAGGAAGAATCCAACATGTGGTGCCAGCAACATGACAGGCAGGCGAAGCTGACGAGAGATGACGTGTGAGGCAAGAAGATGGTCAGTTTCTTGCAGGGAGGTGCTCGGAGTGAGAAGGAGACTGCAGTCTGGGTCTTGAGGGCATTTTAAAGGAAAAACGTGTTAGATATAAAACAGCTTTAAAATGCTTCCTCTAGTGAACAGAGGGAAGAGCCCCGTTTTGACAGGTACCTTCGCTGTGTCGTGCCCACTCCCAACATCAACACATTTAACCCTCACAAAACTGCATGAATGGTATATAGGTCCACTTAGAAGCAGGCGAAGGAGGCCCAGAGAGGGTGAGTAGCATTCCTGAGGTCACACAGCAGGGAAGGGAAGAACCCAAGATTCCAACTCAAACCCAATGAACCCCAAAAGCATCACTTTCCCACCTCATCATTCTGCATTCCTAGCTTCTGGGCAAATCTCTGGTGCTTTATTATTGACAAAGCTCTCTCACCAATGAGCTCATGATGCAGACAGAGAAAACTGTATAAGCTCTGGTTGTCTACGGCAGGGGTCTACAACCCCCGGGCCATGGATGGGTACTGGTCCATGGCCTGTTAGGAACAGGGACACACAGCAGGAAATGAGCAGCGGGACAACAAGCAAAGCATCATCTGTATTTGCAGCTGCTCCCCAGCACCAGCATCACCACCTCAGCTCTACCTCAGATCATCAGGCATTAGATTCTCATAGGAGTACCAGTCCCTGGTGCCAAAAAAGTTGAGGACCATTGCTCTACAGCTTCTATTCAGGGTCGCTTGTCCGAGGCAGTACTTTGGTCCGGCTGGGACTCAAAGCCATGTCTGTTCACTCCTATTCTATTTATCCCATGCCACTTTAAGAACAGACAGGTAAGGCATTGGTAAAAGAAAGAGCTCTCATTTGCAGAAAAAAATAACAGCCCCTACCAGGCAGGGTTGTTGGGAGCGAGTCATCTGGTCATTCATTCAGTAAGCACTTCCTACATGGAAGCACATTCTAGGACAGAAGTTCCCAAACTTTCTCAACTCATGGTACCCTTAGTGTCTCAAGAATTTTTCATAGATTTCCTAAGCCAAAATACCTAACAATTCTATTTATTAAGCAGTTAGACCCAAACAACTCAATATGCATCTATATCCTGATAACTTAGTTGCCATTTGAGAAAGTGATGCACATAAATTGAAAGAAAAAATTATATTTTTATTTCATTCTTAAATAACCACAGTTACTACTGTAGGGATGCATGCGTCTGTGGGGCTCCACCGAACTTCTCAAACGTTAGCATCAGGCCAGACTCTGCCACCTTCATCTCCTGTTTCATGTTGATTTGTCACAGTTTTTGCCTTTTAGCACAGCAATCATGGAACCCCCAGCTTTGAAGAGATGGGGCACCATTAAAAGGAATGTCGCTCCATCTCATGCTGAAATCGTGAACTTCCTTGGAGCTAGTAGTTCCCATGGGTCTGAGAGATGTCACTGTGTCGCCTCAAAAAATTTTTTTTAAATGGTGGCACCCCAGGGTGCACAGTTTTGAAACTACAATGCTAAGCCCTGAAAATATAGCAACGTGTTAATAGATATGGTCCACGTTCTCATGGAGCCTGGGGTCTATTGGAGAGGAAAGCCAAGTCTATGAAGGAAATAACAGTGGATCCTCAGCGTCGCCTCCTCCAGAAGTCCTCACTGACTACCTAGTCGTGTTTTTCTCCTCTGAGCTCCCATGGCACCTACAGTTACAGCTATCACAGTACCTGCTGCAGCTTATTAAAATGATCTGTTTATATGTTCAGAGAATCAAACGCATAACTCACTCGCTAGGATTGTACCCAATCAGTTCTTGTATCCCTGGGGCCCACCAATCTCAACAAATGACAGTATTTTTTACTATTACTGTCATTGTTATTGTTGGCAATACTAACGTGGTCTTTATTACACCTCATGGCTTTCTTGCAACTTTCCTTCTTTGATGGTGACATGGTAGATGACTCCTCAGGCTCCCTTCCAGAAGGCATAAGCCACGCCGCCAAGAGTAATGGGGATCTGACAAATTTGGCGAGCGTTTTGTGGGTGGCTCTCCAGGTGGGCACTCAGGATTCCCCAGGAGGCCCTGGCTCTTCACAGCCCTGACCACAGAACACCACAAATGTGAGACCTGAAGTTTCCTGGCCTGGGCAGAGCCCACATGGCCAGGCTGTGATCTTAGTAAAAGCTCCCATGGATGAGCCGTCCCCAGCATCCTCACCTCAGCCAGCATGCTAGGCTCTAGCTGGGTGCTCATCTTCATTTAGAAATTCCTGTCTCTGAGAAAGCAATAGCTCAGAAAAATCCATGATAGCTCAGGGGATTGAACACAAGAAGGGCCCTTCATTGTAGCAGAATCATTAAATGCACAGGGTTCAAAATCCAGCAGGTTTGGATTTGCATCCAGCTCTTGTCAGCTGTGTGACTTTGAATGAGCTGGTGTCCTCATAAAAAAAAAAAAATTCAAAAAGATCATGCCAACCATAAATATAAAATCTCATAACAATGTGTCTGGCATATAATAAATGCTCAGTGAACACTGATTGATAATTACCACTCAATTTCAATGATTAGTTACTCCACAGGCTATATTACAAACCATTCATGACAATAGGTAGCAAACTTGATTTCTGAGCATTTTGCTGAAGTGTGCTCCAAAAATGTACATTTTTTTCTTATAGTTAAAGACAGGGGAGAAGAATGGAAGATAGAAATGGGGGTAGGTTTGGTGATCATGTCTATATGACCATCAGTCTAACTCACTTGGATTCTTGGGAGAGAACAAAATGGAGTCACATGGATTGCAACAGAATTGTTTGAACCTTGGACCAGAGGTTCTCAGGCAGGGATGATTTTGCTCCCCAAGAGGCATTTGTCAATCAAAATTTCTAGAAACATTTTTGATGTCACAAGAGTAGGGCAAGGTGTGTCACTGGCATCTAGTGGGTAGAGGCCAAGGATGCTGTGAACATCCTAAAAGGCACAGACAGAACAGACCCCACCACAAAGAATTGTCAGTAGCATCCAGGTTGAGAAAACCTACCCTCAACAATCTTATTTCAAAGTACGAGTACAACCTCAGAGTGTGAATGTCACTGCCCAGCCATGTCTCAGCTAAGGTTGGGGTCTTGATTCAGTCCGTTTACTTAGCAGGCAGGAAAAACTGGAGTTCGGAGATGTAAAGTGATTCATCCAAGGTCACCCAGCAGATCCAAGCCTCCAGGCTCAAATTCAAGTCACTTTGCATGTCACTCTCTTGCCATCTTCTGGGAGCTGAAGAGAGATACAAAGCTGGTTTCTGCCAGGGAAGAATTCCACGTGAAACTCTTCTCAGGCTTTTGCTGGTGGTTGGATCAAAATTGAATCAGACTAACTTTAGAGAGATCCTGGACTCAGATCACAACTCAGCCACTTCCTTTTTGTGAGAACTGTCACAAATCACCTTCCCCCTGATCCTGTTTTCTCATCTGTAAGGAGGCTGTATGGTGCAGTGATTAACAGTGGACTTGGAGCACCTGGCTTTGAATCCTCTCTCTCTAACTAGTTTAACAGAATACCCAACAGTTCTGTGCTTTTCATTTGCTCAGACATAAATGGGGATGGTGATAATAATATGTGCCTTGGGGTTGTTATGATAATTAAATGAGTTCATAGATATAAAACTCCAAATACTGCCTGGCGCATAGGATGCTCTCAGTAAATGTTCTGGTCGTCGCTGTTTACTGCCTTTAAGGATTTGGAGGAGGAGTGTAAGTAATATATGCAAGTCATCTGGTACTAAATGGGTGTTTGAATATTTCGAAAATTAAATGATTTATTTCTTGTGGTTCTGAGCCCTAAACCCTTCAGCCCTAAAGCTCTGGCTGAACCTTAGAATCACCTGGGGAGCTTCAAAAAGAATACTGTGGGGGACTAATTAAATCAAAATGCCTTAGGGGTTTGGCCAGGGCCCTGAATAACCTGTGTGGGAGTGGAGGGAGGATTCTAGTACAGCCAGGTGAGAACAGATGAGGACAGCTAGGGACACCTCCCCTCATCTTCCTAAACCTGCTGGCAACATCTTTTTCTACATCCAGGTCTAAAATTTTATCCTTATCATTTTCTACCTTCCCAGGGCCGGGTCAGTGCCTGGCACAGGGTTGGCATCCAGAAAGTATTTGTGGAATATTAAGATACATGAAGGCAGAGGCCCTATCTATCTTGTTCATCGCTATATGCCCAAGACCAAAAACAGTGCCTGGCACATAGAGGTGCTCAACAGTTTTTGTTGTACTCAGTGGTCTGTTACGTTATAAAAGGAAATGCCGGGAAAGGTTGTGGGGAAATTCTTCTGAGTTACCACTGCCACCTACTGGCCACTTTGCTACATTGCGGCAATACATAGGATTTGCCTTAAGGGTCTTTACTTCCCCTCCGAGACCCAGGAGGGACCGAAGCAGCGGGAAATCAGATCAGCGACCCACCCCGACACCCCTCCAGGGCTGACTCCTCCCTCTCACTTAGCAGAGCGCTGAATTTCCAGGTTTCCTCTGGAAACCTCCTCTAACCTTCCCACTATGACTGAGATTTCTCCTTCGTGCTTCCCACCTCACAGCTGTTACCGCTCTGGGTCGCAGGCAATCACCTAAGCGCCCGTCTCTCTCCCACCAGACGGACTTCTGGGAAAATAAAAACTATGCTCTAGTTTACCTCTCTACACTCATCTCCTAGCACCCAAGCCTGACATATAGAAGCAGAGTAATGTCCTCTGGAGAAATAAAAAAGACTGAATTCTATACTCTGGGTGTTCATAAACTGTAGAGTGCCTTGGGCTGCATTTCCCAAGGAGTATTATACACACCAACATGGTATCAACAGGGCTTTAGACAGTGCCCAGGTTAACTGCTAGGTGTTTTTTTGTTTGTTTTTGTTTTTTTAATTTAAACTGACATTTGAAACCTGTAATCATTAGAATATTATTAGGGCGAGGCTAAATTGTATAGCAAAGCAAGTCAATAGAAAAAACATTAAGTAAACAATAGCACAGTTGGTATGAAAATGTGACAAAAATTGTAAAGGCCATACAAGTAGCCGGCGTTTATTGGGTGCTTGCTCGATGCTGCTCACCTCACTTGCATGAGCTCATTTAATCCTCATAATGACCCTATGAGATGGCATATTTTGCAGATGAGGAAGTTGAGGCTCAGAGAGGTCAATATTTTTCCCACAGAGATGTTGTTGATGCTCCTGCTGTATACATTGGGGTCATTGATGATTCTCCTATTGTATGCCAGGCCCTAAACTTCAAACATGCCTTAATGGGATCATCTCCAGTGAGGGGAAACTGAAATTAAATGCATTAAATGATTAAGTACAATACTGTATATGCAGTGCTGGGGTGGGTGAAGAACTGGAAAGACTAGTGACTCAATTAGGAGTAGGGAGCATCTGAGAAGGCTTCCTGGAGGTGGAGAAATGAGGACCGAGTATTGAAAGACAAGACTTATCTAGGCTGGGTGGGCAAGTGAGGTATAATGTGAGAAGCAGGAGAAATATTTCATAATGTAATACCACCAACAACCATCACTGACTGGGTACTCAGAACATGCCAAGAGCATGCTAAGTATTTCACACCCATTATCTTGTTTAATTTTCTAAGTCCCTATGAGATAGGTACTACTGTTATTCCCGTTTTATTGATAAGGAAACTGAAGCTCGAAGAGGTTGTGGCCTTTTCTGGAGAAGGTCACACAGCTAGTAAGTAGCAGAACCAAGATTTTAATCCAGATTCCACAGCCCAGTACATTATATCGTGCCCATGTATAACCCATGCCCAGAGTGGGAGCGAGAAAGGTGAGCTTGAGAAATGGAAACAGTTTGATGCAAGATAGGAATGTAGGGGTGCAAGGGGGGGGGGATGTTGGAGAGGCTGGCAAAAGTTAGATCACACAGACTCTGAGTAGGAGTCCACAAAGATTTGCATCATCTCACCGGAGCTCCTTTTGACTTGCATTTCAGCGGAAGAGTCCCTGGCATGTGACAACCCTGGGCTACCTGAAAACGGGTACCAAATCCTGTACAAGCGACTCTACCTGCCGGGAGAGTCCCTCACCTTCATGTGCTACGAGGGCTTCGAGCTCATGGGTGAAGTGACTATCCGGTGCATCCTGGGACAGCCATCCCACTGGAACGGGCCCCTGCCTATTTGTAAAGGTAAAGAAACCTACTCGTGACATGGGGACTGAGGGGCCCGGAGATGTCTGGACTGACTTGGAGGGATTCTGAATCTTCTCTAAAACGCTGAGCTACTGTATTTCTTTAACTCTAAGACACTACCATTGTTTTCTGCACCACGGAGAAAGAAGACAATTGCTGCCAATGAAACTATGCCTTCTCCTTGCTTCGCATTTTTATTTTTACTTACTAAAAGAGCTCTTTCAAGCTTAGATGTTTATCATAAAGGAGAGCCATTCTGCTTTTGACTCTTGCTTTCACAACGTGGCTTAAATGTTTCCCGCCTCCTGCACCCCTTTCTCACAACCACTTTGTTCCCAAGGGTTACAAGGCTTAAAGAAATTAAACGCTTATATAAATTAAGAAATACAGCAGAAACTAACCCAAATGCTTTTCAGCATCACATGATCTGGGAGATTATTAATATTAAAGCTGATTTAAGTTTGGTTTAATTAAATAAAAAAAGAGATGTATTTAAAGTTATTAACTTATCTGGCATAGTTGAACAGAATTTAAAATAGCCTCACCTTCTTGGACTGGAGTCCCTTAGAACCAGGTATGGTACCTGCAGAGCCTCTTTTGTGCTCATAGCCTCCATGGATGCTGTCTCCCTGACTGTGATGCCCTCTCGGGTTTGAACCTCCCTGCTTTTTGGGTTGAGGTCAAATGCCTTTATCTGAGATCAGGAGGGTTTTTAGGTAAAACAGAAGTTGGTTGGTTGGTTGGTTGGTTGGTTGGTTGTCAAGTTCTTTGAGTGGGTTTTTCATCATATTGTAATGATGTAAGTCAGAGTGTAGCTTTGACCAAGGCACTAATTAGGAAGTCTCTCTATTGGTAGATCATAAATATAGCTGGGCCATTGGTAGGACCCCCTTCCGTCGCTTTATAATGCAATCTTTTTGTCTAAGCCTTCGCTCTGGAGTTTTGCATCTTTGAAACCCATCCACGGGGCCGTGTTTTTGTACTCAGCTACCATGATGACTTTGATGCCAAAGCACAGAGACACTAGCCCCCATCATCTTGAATTTCTAGAGAAGTTTTACAGGAAATACAGGGAAATGAATGAATTCCAGAGAGTTCTAGTCTGTGGCAATCAATCAACGAAAATAGTTTTACAGGGAATATACACCTTAGTCAAATAAATACGAAATAAAATTGAAATCAGACAGGTTCACATAAATATGTATTTTTAAAGCAAGAAAACAATTTCGCCTCTGATTTTGGATTCTGGATTTTGTCTTGACCCTCGCCATTCATCAGCCTATGTTCTACATGAAAACACTGAACAGACCAGCACTACAGAGTTAAGAGCAGATGTCAGAGAAAGTTGACCAGTCCAGGTTTAAAACCTGCCTCTATCACTTAGAAGCTGCGGGATGTCAGAGAAGTTGCTTCACTTCTCGGAATTTCTGTTGCTCATCTGTAAAATGGGGCGGGGGATGGGGTGGTGGGAATAATATCTACCTAACGAGATTGTTGCGAGGGTTAAACGAGCAAATATATATAAAGCTCTTGGCACAATACCTGACATATGGTAAGTGTTCAGTAATTATTCCCTATGACTATCTATCTCATCTTCTCTCAGGAACCGAGAAGGAAAAGTGTCCAGGCATTTCCACTAATTCCAGTAGCCCAAGATAAATAAAACATATCACTAACTTCAGCAAAGCGTGGCATGGGCTTTTGCTACTGTTCTTTTGGCTTCATTTCATGCACGATGAGTTTACTTGACATTGACCAATGCTTTCGATTTCTCTTTCAGTTAATCAAGACAGCTTTGAACACGCTTTAGAAGGTGAGTTCTATAATGAAAAAATCCAATAAATCAAACTAATAGCAAAAAACAAGAGCAGGTTCTGAATATCCCGATCTAGGTGCTTACAAGAGATAAACCATAAAAATCTGCCTTCACTTTGTCTCGGTACTGTAAAAAAAAATTGAATTTGCAACTTAGGGTCCTAAGTGACCAGAAAGGGATTTGACGCCAGCTCTGTTCATGGGATAAGGAAGTCTGAGAGTTCCTATGCCTGACAAAGGCATGACCCTATGGTAAAACTTTTCAACCACGTGGTACTATTTTGGGAAACTAAATCAGGCGATGCTTCACCTTTCAGGCTGAGTATCCTCTTGGTTTCAGAAAGGGAAGGTCTGCCCAGGGGATGTTCTGTGGTCTGTTTTCCCCTCAGTCTTTCTCTGTATCTGTCCCTGTATCCCTCTTGTTCTCTGCTCTCCCTCTATGAGGAATTACCAAGTAAGATTTATTAATGTGAGACAGATGCTGAAAGCTATCCAGAATTTTGTTTGTGTTTTTATTCTGTGGTTTCTTCCTTTTCCAGCCCCTCCCATATGTAAAACATCTGCATTCTATATAATCTCCATCCAGTTTGGTATGAAACCACTCACCCAGGCTAGGACATCAAAAATAAATAAATAAAATATATTGTTTTGATTTTTAAAAAAAGTTTTAACCAGTTAAATAGCTTGTATTATTATTTTTGGAGCCATTTTGCTTTCAGACAATAAGTAGTTCACTCAGAATCTGGGGCTGTGGGAATTACATGGCATCAGTTGCTCTTCCTTGTAACAGATGACATTTTAATCCAAGCAGGCGGAGCCAAGGCTCATAATATAAGTGTAGGGGAGGAGCATGTAGTAGTCACTCCACTGGGGAAAGAGAGAACATTTCGTGGTGTCAGTCTCTTTCAGGCTTTTCTCTGCCTCTTCCCAACCAATGAACCATGAGAACATCTCAAAGGCCCGAGATTGCTCAGACATTATAGCACCATCATAGTGTTTTGTGCCCTTGCATTTATCATGGGTGTTAGGGTCGGTTTTGCAGGCCTTGTAGAATGGCAGTTCATTGATTAGAGATTGGCCTACAGCCAAGCTCTATGAGACCTGGCCATGGAGAGCAGCAGAGGAAACCTGGAGCCGAGTGTCTAGAAGGGTCGCGGGGTCCCCTTCAAGCCATGCTGGGAAAACATTCCCGGTCCCCACAACAAGTGTCATAGTTTTTGTAATTTCCACCAACGTTGGAAGGTTGCAGGAAGCTCCAGGTGAGGCCAAGACGGTGTGCGGCCATGGCCTCTGAGAATCAAAACTGGGCCTTCACAGTTGGGGTGTCATCGGGGTGTGCAGAACTGAGAACCACCCCAGCTGTCCTGTTCCCTCTCCTGAAGAGTCTTATTGAGCAGCTCTGGGAGGGACTAGTGTCTGGGTGCAACAAGCTCCTCCTGTCCGCTCCAGGGCGTGTCAAGTAAATTTGCCTTCCCAGTTGGCACATTTGGGATTTTCTCCCAGTCTTCCCTTGAATTGGATTTTAACCAGATTTCAACTATAACCCCATTCCTTCAAAAATGGGCATGGTATGATCGAATTCTCCATAACCCCTGTGACTATCCCACCCTACCTCCGTGACCAGGGTGGGTCTGGACTCCCTTGCAAAGAATCAGCACCATCTCCTCTAGTTTCCGCTTCTTCCCCCTGTGGAGATGATTCTCCAATGGCCAAGACTCTGCGATGTCAGTTCTTTGAGTCGATGCATGACTAGGAGGGCGGGAGCTCACATGGGAGCCAGGTACCCGTGTGGGTTGAGCATGTGACACCTGAGGGCCTCACAGGCTTGTGTGTTTAGTAGCAGAAGCGGCAGCCGAGACATCATTGGAAGGGGGAAACATGGCACTGGCTATCTTCCTCCCCGTCCTCATCATCTCCTTACTGCTGGGAGGAGCCTACATTTACATCACCAGGTAGGGGGCTTCGGGGCAGGTTGAGGGCTGCCATCCGCTCAACCACCAGAGCCCTGGGGTCTGGGCATTTCACCTCTCTGAACTTCAGGGTCTCCACTTGTAGCTTGGGGATAGTGGTATTTATGTGATTGTAGGGATGGTGTGATTCAACTCAACTCTGGGATAAATATCTATATGAGACACCTACCAACCCTCCATGGGAGGAGTGTGGAGTATGCAGCAGCAAATAAGACAGATGCTATCCGTGACCTCAAGAAGCTGTGGTCTAGTGGCAGAGATAGGCATTTCACATTGCGAGGCACACCAACTTACTCATTCCTTCGTTCACTCATTCCTTCATTCGCTTTTTCAACAAATTCAGATGGACGATCTAATATGTACTAGACATTGCTACAGGTGTTGGGGATCATAGTATTTGCCTTTAATGAAGATGGATGATATTAAACCATGCCTACAATAGTCACCAATTCATTCACATGCACAATTATTGAGCACCTACTATGTGTCAGGCGGTTTTCTGGGCTCTAGGAACATTACTGTGGCGGAGTTGGGGACAACAGAAGGAAGTCAGGAAGTCTTTGCCATCATGGGTCCCAGGTTCTAATGGGAGCAAATAGACACAAGCACATAAGAAAAGAAAGTACTACGTTATAAGGTGATAAATGCAGGGAGATAAAGGGAGCTGGGGTAGGGATAGTTGTTCCACCTTAAATGAGTAGGCAGAGGAGGCCCCACAAAGAAATGACATTTGAGTAAGGACTGGAAAGCAATGCAAAAGTAAGCTATGCAGATATCTGAGCTAGGAGGATTCCGGGCAGAGAAACAGCATGAGCAAAGGCCCTGAGGCAGGCATTTGCCTAAGATAAACTGTCCTTCCTCACATGGAGCTCACAGTCTAGTAGGAGGAGAGGAGAAACACACAAATTATAACATACTGTGATAAACACTGTGCAGGAAAGAGAGAGAGTGTTGGTAACAGAAGAAGTACCTTTAAATAGGTGGTCAGGGAAGGCTGCTCTGAGGCAACACGGTATATAGTTGGTGCTCAATACGTGCTCATTATTGTTGTTGCTCTTTGCATTAAAGAGAGACTTGAATCATTTTTCAAGGGAAAACAAATTAAGCTCCACCCCCTCTCCAGTAAGCGGGGATACTGAGGCTTTCACTGTCACCGACTGGGTTAGAAGTTGAGAGCAGTTATGATTTCAGCTTTCATCCCACTGATTCTCACCTTCAAGAGGCTGTTTCCACACATCCTCCTTGTCATTAGTGGAGGTGCTAATGCTCGTAAAGTGGCACTAACTCTTCTCCTTAAGTATTATAAGGTGTCTCCTAGTCTCGGAGAAGTAACGTCTTTTTTTTATCGTCTCTTCTCCAGATGTCGCTATTACTCCAACCTCCGCCTGCCCCTGATGTACTCCCATCCTTACAGCCAGATCACTGTGGAGACTGAATTTGACAACCCCATTTATGAGACAGGGGTGAGTTGGTCTCTCTTCTCTCCCCAGTGCCGCCCTCTTTGCTCTGAATTCACTGACAGCAAAACCGAAAATGTAATTTCCTTTTGCTCACTATGCCACTGGCAGAAAGGCATGGCCAGGGGTCCTGTCTTACTCCATGATCCCTATTGAAATCACTGCTAAGAGAACCCAGCTCTCTTTGCAAGCCAATGACAAGCCTGTAATGTTGTTTACTCTTGGCAGAAGGATCACAGAAACAAAGGGCTGTACCAAAGACCCATGGAGAGACAGCTGAAATGGATCAGAGCCCACTGGTGGCCTGGTGACAATGGGCAGCATTTCCACACACCTTCGTGACTCTACTCCTTATGGGTCAGCAGTGTGCAACATTCCCACACATATGAGTGGCAGGCTTTGTGTTGGGTACTAGGGACACAGTCATGAACCAAGTAGACATGGTCCCACCATTAATGAGCTTACAGTCTTGAAAAGGAGATAGATATCAATAACAAGAATAATAATAATATGTACCATGGGCCAGGCTCCTTCAATGTATGATCTCCTTGAATCCTTGCATCTCTGAACCCTTTGTGATAGATTCTTCGGCTCTCTCTGATTGACCCATAAAGACATTGAGGTTCAGAGAAGGGAAAAAATGATTTGGCCAAGGTTGCACATAGCCAGAAGGCACAGCCTGGATGCAAACTCTTATCTGATGGCATTAATCATTATACTAGTCTGCCTCCCCATCAACCTCAAATGATCAAATATGCCGATGAATATCTTGATTGCAATAAATCCTAAATTTTAAGGACCATGAAAGAAATCAGACAGGGTGCTATAAGAATATATGATGGGGGACACTTGTAAGGGGAGGGGGAAGGCATCTTTGAAAAGTGATGTAAAGCTGAGACGTGTAAGGTGAGTAAAACTGAGATGGTGGTTGAAGAAGATGCCAGGGAGAAGGGACTACGTATGCAAAGGCCAAGAGGTATATGTGAGGAACCAGAAGGTTGGTCATGACTTTGCAAAGCCGCAACCCTTCAAATTCCCTGTGTAATGATGTATAGTCGTTTTCCAATGGGGAGGGGGGTATTGACTTGACTTATTCTTTGTCCCTGCTAACTTTCCCTCACCATTCCCCTTCCTCTGACCTCCTGTGTTAGTCATTGATGTGTAATAATATTATTACAAATTTAGGAGCCTAAAACAACACACATTTATTATGTCATAGATTCTGTAGATCAAGAGTCCAGGCACATCTTCGCTGGGACCTCTGATTCAGAGCTCACGGGCTACAGTTAAGGTGTCAGTCAGGGCTGCGGTCTCATCTGAGGCCTGACTGGGGAAGGATTCACTTCCAATGGTTGTCAACAGCATTCAGTTCCTTGCAGGTTGTTTGATTGAAGGCCTCAGTTTCTTTTAGGCTGTCATCTAGAGGCCACCCTCAGTTCCTTTCCATATGGCCTTCTCCATACAGTAGCTCATATCATGGCAGCTTGCTTCTTCAGAGCCAACGAGAGAAAGTCTCCTTGCAAGATAGGACTCACAGTCCTATGTAATATAAAACATAGAAGTGACATCCTAGAATCTTTGTGCTGTATTCTGTTGGTTAGAAGTAAATCACAGGTTCTGTCCACATATGAGAGGAAGGCATCACACATGGTCATGAATACCAGGAGATAGAGACCACGGGGACCACCTTAGAGTCTGCCTACCACACTCTCATATACGATGAAGCATATCTGTGTTGACTCAGCAGAAACTACAGACCTCCATTAAAGCATGTGACAGCAACCTCTTCCAGGGCCAAGCCTATGACTTCTTATATGTCTCTGCTCCTCTGATCGGGGGCCTGGAGTATATTACACACACTCTGTGAATATCAGAGAAATTGGACTGGTTCCTACCCATATAGAGTAGTTACTTTAGATATGACACTGGTAAGAAGTCATGTTATTTTCCATTCTTTCTAGCTTATTTCCAAATCCTAAAAGAAAGTCAAGCTGATGAAAAACAGCACTTTAGACCTTTTTAATACTTATCAGTATAGTTTATCAATTACCTACCGCTATAATCATGCTGAGTAACAAACAACCCCCAAACTCAGTCACTCAAAGCAACACATTAATTTGCTCACTAGTCAGGGGGCAGCGTTTTCAGGCAGTTTCAATTGGGTTCTAGTCCTGGTTCAGCTGTGCTCACTCACACCTCTGGGATCCTCTAGTCATTGGCTGGGGGACTCAGCTCTGCTTCCCATGGCTTTCATCTTCTTGCTGAGACTAAAGGCTGTCAGGCATGCTCTGCTCATTGTGACAGGAGAAAGGCAAGACACAAGCAGAAACATACAAGCACTTTTCAAGCCCCTCTTGCGACCCATTTCCTTATACTCCATTGGCCAAAGCAAGTCAGGGTCAGAGGGGAAGGCACTGCAAAGTCACATGGCCAATGTCGTGGACACAGGGAGGGGTGAAGATCTAGACCATTAATGGGTCACTCTTTCCTGCCAGACTTTAATAGAGCTGTGCTTCTCTCGCTTGCAGGAAACCAGAGAGTATGAAGTGTCTATCTAAAAAGAGCTACAGTTGAGAAAGGAACGTACAGATGTGAATTCAACTACAACCTCCTCAAGAAATTCATCCAGAGACCATATGGCATTTGATTGAAAAACCCCAGAGCGTCGGCTGTCTTTTCTTTAGATTCTTTATTGAAGACTTGCTGTTTTCTTCACTGTATTTATTATATTTAAAATTGAAATACGTGTGGTTGGATGTATTGCAGCTGCAGTCAGATTATGTTACAGCCTCAGTTCTGAAGGCAGGTGGAAGGCCTACCAAATGGCAAACACAGCAGCAGAAGGGAAAGAAAAGCAAAAACAGGTTGGGTCGCTCTCATCAGTAGTGCCATGCTATGGCTGCATCAAATTGCATGCATCTTTGGGATCCATGCCCATGGTGTTTTTAGTACAAAGCTAAGTCCCCAGATTAGGTAGGGTTGGAATTTCGCATGAATACTTAAACAGGTCTGCTCCCAAACAAATCCTGGGTTTGCTCTTCCAATTTTCCCAGCTTCCAAAGAGTCTTGCCACATCTAGCCTCCCCTGGTCCTTCCGAAGGCAGCAAGGGTGTTACATAAACATTCTCTTTTATCTTACTGGATGCTGGCAAAATAAGAAAAGGTTTTTCTTTCTGGGAAGCTGATAAATGGCAAAGAAAAATTTTCAGACAGGATGAGAAATTTTGGAGTTCCGATGAAGAATTGGGTGAGGGGGAACACTGGGTGAGGGAATCAAGTTAATAAAATGTTCTTTTTGTTGACCCTCCTTCAACGCTGAAGGAGCAGCTAATTTAGGCTACAAGTGCCAGAATCAATCACCTTGTTCAGCAAGGCTACCCACAAAGCTGTGAAGATAGATCCACAGCGTCACGGCTGCTTCTCTCACAGGGTTATGAGGTTTGTGTTGCAGAGAAGGTGCCATGTCCTAAAATCTGGGTGAGCTCTGTTTTTCACCCTTATATTTTATCAGGGTCCTTTCATCCCAACCCAGTGGGACTAGTGAGAGTGTGACTAACAAGGAAGATTCTTCTCTAAATACAGGTATAAGAAAAGGTGAGGGGGCGGCGGGGTGGGGAGCAGATGTATGGAAGGAATAGTATGCGCAAGGCAGATTCACCTTCCTGAGACTGTCAGTCACCTCCCTAGTGACAGCTGTTGGTTCAGAGATGCACACAGGCTCAGTGCTTTTGAAGTCCTCTTTGGCACCCTCCTACAGTCCCTAGAATTGTTTTAAATCGGCTGGTTTTCAAACAAGAAAAGACCTTTCTGGCTGCCATACCATTGAGAGAATGGCTGGAAGTCCATATTTTGGTACCTTGTTTAGGAAGCTTCTGAAACAACATAAGGCCGTTGGCTTTGTACACACACACACACACACACACACCCTTCCCAGAAGCTTGGACTTCATTCAGTCTTGGGGTCTAAGGATAGAATAATTTCCTTCCGCCAGAGAGGGATCCTGCACCTACGCTCCTTGAGGCATGCATACGTGACACACAGCAAGAGATCATTAAAAGTCGCTTTCCAGCCACTCAGAGCCCACCCCATTTTCTGAAAGAACCAGAGGAAAAACGTTCCAGACCATTAGGGAGCAATGTCATGTTTGGAGAAAAACCAACAATGCAAATAACCTAACCTTTTTTTAAAAGGCAGAATCCAGTTTTGCTTTTATTTCTGTTTGATGCTTATTCTAACCCTAACCCTGGGACATCCGGAAAAAAAGAACTCTATTAATGATACTTAATTTTAGAACATACTACAGTTCTGTGAAAACTAAACATTTGCCTTTCGTAAAGACTGACAAAATGTAAAATCTTTTCTCTAACCCTGTCCCCTAAAACTGGCTAGGCCTTGGCCTAGGAATTCTTATTGGTTATTGGAGGGATAGAAAAAGTGTTGATTTTTTTTTTTCTGGGATACCGATGTCTTAGTTCTGTCTTACTAGTACAGCACCTGTAACTATATTTTAAAAGTTTGTTTTAGCCTAAAGATGGATCGTGCGAGCTTGACAATGTACAGTGTGATTGAAAAGACAGGTTGGTGTCTATTTTTCTTTTTTAAAATATCTGAATGTGTATTTGTAACATGTAAAGGTAAAGGAATAATAATAACAGTGCCAAAAATGTACCAGGCATCTCATTTCAGTTCATACATGTCTGTTTTTATAAGATCAATATTAAAACCCATTGGGATTAAATATTTTTGAACAGGATACAATCTTGAGAAACTCGAGAATGGACTGAACCTTCCTACAAGCCACTCTTTGTTTTTAAAACAGTGGGGAAATACGTTTACAGAGATTTTGAGCTTCAAAGAATGCATGTGATGGTGTGTATTACATGCTAATTCATATAAGCTGGATCTGTCAGCTACCACCCTGTGCTTTTAAAATGCACACACTGAACCCTCTTCAGCTTGGAGCTCACATCCTTTTGCTTTTTTTTTTTTTTTTTTTTTTTGGAGGGGGAATAGAATTATTTAGCCAACCTAAGTATTCTGGTCGTTCCTTGATGGCCATTCTTAACTTAGTTCCATAGACATGCTTTAAAGTCAGCTCCTTGGAGAGCCTACTGAACCTCAGGCTGATAGCTTTGGAAACTGCCAAACAACCCCGCAGGAAACAAAGTGGCTACATAATCAGGATGGTTGTATAAATGGAAGTGACTTGGCAAATATATGGGTAGGCTTAGACTGAGCATGAGCCTTGGGCAAAAATGACTTTTCTTTGGCGGAAATCCAAAGAGTATGACTTTTCTATGCCCTTGAGTGGTCACGATGGGTCATGAGCAGTCAGATATTATTGAGTTGTTTGGCATCCCCAAAGGTAGGCTTTCTCCTGGGAAGATTTCATTATCATTTTATCCCAAAACAGAATCAAAAGCAAAACCAACTTTCTAAGCTAGAATAATGAAATTAAGTCATTTTCCACTTTGTATATATTGATGCTAATAAAACAAATGAAAAAGAGTCAAATCTATGGGATTTTTGTTACGACCACTCCACAATAGCACCAAAGGGAGTATCTCCAGTTTCTGGAGATCTGGATGGGGAAAAACCTACTGACATTTTGAATGCCAAGACAGGAATACCAACTTAACAACCAATGGGAAATGTTTGGGACAAGACAGGACTCTGCCATCATCGGATGTACCGTCTTCCTCCCTGTCCTAGTCAGCTTGGGCTGCCATAACAAAATGTCATAGATGGAGCGGCTTAAACAACAAACATTTATTTCTCAGTTTTGGAGGCTGAGAAGTCTGAGACCAGAGTGCCTGTTGATTCCGTTCCTGATGAGAGCTCTTCATAGCTTACAGATGGCCTTTTCACTATGTCCACACATGGCAAATCTCAATCTCAATATCTCTCTCTCTCTCTCTCTCTCTCTCTCTCCTCTCTCTCTCCTACACACATACACACGTACTCCTCTCAGATTAGTGCCCCACTCTTTGACGTCATTTAACCTTAATTACCTCCTAAAGGCCTTATATTCAAATAGTCACACTGGAGTTTAGGGATTCAACATATGAATTGGGTGGACACGATTCACTTCCTAGCCTTCCACTCCTGGATCCCCCAACTCATATCCTTCTCACATGCAAAACATATTCATTCTACCCAACAATCCAAAAAGTTTTAACTCATTCCAGCATCAACTCTAAAGTTCAAAGTCTCATGGAAATTAGATATGGGTTAGACTGAAGGGTATATTCATCTTAGGGCAAATTCCTCTCTAGCTGTGAACCTGCAAAACCAGACACGTGATGTCTTTCCAAAATATAATGATGGGACAGGCATGGGATACACATTCCCATTCTATAAAGAGGAAATCAGAAGGAAGAAAGGGCGATGGATCCCAAGGAAGGCCAAAACCTAGCAAGGCAAATTCCACTAGATCTTAAGGCTCAAGAATAATACTATTTCGTTTGATACTTGCCCTAGAGGTCCACTAGGGTGGCAGCATCACCCTTAGGTGTCCGATCATCTTCCATTTAAAAATAAATGGGTGGGTTTCTGAAAGGGCTCCTGGAGAGAAGTTTCATAGGTGGGCCTGGGGCAGCTGGCAGGACCACTGCCCAGCTGAATCATTCATGGGCCAGCTGTCATTCAATCAATTCTGGAATGGAGATTCTGAGGAAGGATACACAGGGTGAAGAAAGAAGATGAAAGGTCAGTGCACCCAAGATGCCTTCGGAAACCAAGATTCTATTTCCCAGGCCGCCCTACAAAGTTAGAGCAATAGTAGAGAGACATATCTTCCCTTGAGACCAGAACCCACCCTCAATGGTAGATGTGCTTCAGGCAAACTGGGCCTGATGGACAGCCCTGGACTGGGAGAGAGAGCACCATAGAGAAATGACTGAAGAGATCCTTGCCAGGATAAATAGTAATAATAATAAAATAATAATAGTATAGTAGTAGTAGTAGTAGTAGTAGTAGTAGTAGTAGTAACAACTGGCACTTTTTGGTTCCTTGATAGTCTTTTTTTAAATATTTTAAATACACTTTTATTTTAGAATAGTTTTAAATTTCCTAGTTTTTTTATTTTACCCCTGTGAGTAAAAATACTATTATTCTCCTTTTACAGATATGTCATCTGAGGCTCAGAGAGGCTGTAACTCGTCCAAGTTCACACAGCTAGTATACAACAGAATGGGACCCAGGAGATCTGGCTCCTGGTCAGTGTCCAGGGTAGGAATGGCTGAAGGCCTCCTCCCAGGGCACCCAGAACCAAAGCAGGCTTCTTTAGCCTCAGGTGCCCTGCCTTATTCGGCATTTTTTATAGGAGACGTTTGGCTGGGTTCAGCGGTGGCTAAGAGCTGAAACTCTGAGTTTAAATTTTGACTCGATCAATGATTAGCAGCTCGTTGGGATGAAGAGCCCACATTGGGGGAAAATACCTTCCTACATCACTGTGGAGGTCAACTTCAATGAGCAGAAGTTGGCTTGGTGTGTGTGAGGGGGCTAGAGGTTGCACTAAGAAAGTGTTTTCCTGATGAAAGGGGATACAACTCCTACAGCCCCCTTTCCTCCTACCTTGAACCCAGTTATATGATTTCAGTGGCCAATGGCCACCTTGCAATGCAGGTGTCCAGCATGAGGACAAAAGCAATACGCTAAGAATGGTGGGATGGGAAGAAATCCTGGGTCTCTGATGGTGCTGGCATCAGCCTGCCTGACACAAGCATAAAGTATAATAATTCATGAAACCAGCTTCATAGATCACAATACATAAATGATGGTTCTATATATTTTGCAACAGTATAAACAGAAAATAATTCATCAAAGTGGAACCTAAAAACAAAGATAAGATTTGAGTGCCATTTTCTAAAAATTTGTGCTTTTCAGATCTAATGCGCCCACGAACCTCCCATTCCAAGTTTTTTCTCACCTGCCTTCTCTCCCTCCTGCTATTGCTCTCTCTCACTCTCTCACTCTCCGTGTTAGGACTCTGCCCATGATTTACTGATCCTTTGCACTAAAAGGATGACATAGGATAGAAAAAGTAGTTTCAACATGAATTTTATGGCTTAATAGTTTTAAAGATCTAGTTTTTATTTCCTTACATTTCCAGTATGCTTTTGTTTGCACTAAGCTGGTGATAAGAAATTACCATTCTAAAACTGTACTATTATTATTACTGTTTGCAATATAATTGCCTGGCGCATAGCAGGCACTCTTAAACATTTGTTGAAGGAATGAACATCAGTCACAGAGAAGCCCAAGGTATGGTCAATGTCACGAGTGTGCTGGGTCCTTTTAAACCACCAGATGGCATCCTCAGCATGGTTTATTCAACAGTCACACTTCACTTCCTCCAAATGGTTATTTTCTTTGGGCAAAGTCATCTGATGAAATGGGTTGTTTCCAGTACATCAGAATTTGATTTGAAGAATTAGTGGGTGCCCTTCTCTCTTGCTAGAGAAAGAGAAACCAACATCAATATTAACTCATCCTTGCCCATGAAAGGGAGCTAGGCTGAGTGTGTTATCAATAAAAAATGGGGTCACCTTAGACCCAGGGCTCATACAGTGTCACCCTCAACTGGAGTACCACTCCAAGACCAAAAAGATTTTAAGAGAATCTAACTTTTACTGACGTTGTCTCAAGAGGACTGAGTGGGAAGCTATCACAAGGCATATTAGCCAAAGAAGTGTCTTTTGAATCCTCTGTACACTGGAATTTGAATTTGGAATTTGAATTCTGGAATTTCTGTCCCCAAAAGAATCACATGCCTGGGGACCTGCTCCAATCTCTCTCTCCCTCCCCAAACTCTAGTGCTCTTCTAGTGATGGAGCTGTGGCCCCCTACTCACTACCCCATCCCAACTCCAACATTTTATTTTCTTTCACATAGGGTTACAAAATTTAGAAAGTACACCCAGTCGAATTTGAAAATCAGATTTAAAAAATAAATAAATAAATAAATAAATAAACCTTTAGAATAAGTAAATTCTCACTCTGGGTACCGTCTGGCCAATTAGAGGTTCCATGATTATTCAGAGATGGCACATGACCCAAGCTCGGCCAATGAGAAAGTGCAATATTTGAATCATGCTGAAAATTATTCATCCTTTATCTGAAATTCAATTTTAACTGGGCATTTTATGCTTATATACAAGCAATGTATCCCTTTTCACTTCCTTATCCCAAAACCTGCAGGTCCTTCCTTAATCTCTAACCTTCTTAGAAGGCAGGGTTAGCAGGAAGCGTAGAGTTCAGTATTTTGAGGTTTCCCACTCATGGAATATATTCATTTCCCTCTTTATATTTTGTTTCATCGCATGTAAATATATACATGTATAAAAATAGTGCACACCAATTCTAACAATTCAAACAACACAGTAGACTAATAAGCAAGCTAATGATTTTTCCCAAGCCATCTAGCACCACACTCCTCAAGCACTAATGTTTACTACTTGGTGGGTATCTTTCCATACCATTCCCTTTTCCTCAAAAAAAAAATCATTACACATCTTGCTCCCACTTCCGCTCTCCACCCCCACTAGGAACCTTTGATATATCTATACAGATAGTTAGGGAGAAAGAAAGAAGAGATGACATATCTCCCCCTAACATCTCTCCAGGTCATTACACAAATCTCCAACTCATTCTTTCTAAAGCTGAGTTCTAGTCCATAGTGTGCTGCATCATAATTTATTCCATTTTTTCCCCACAGAAATACAAGGCAGCTGGGGTAAGGATTTTGTACAAGGTTGTTTACAGCAGCAGAGTTTGTTTTGTCAAAAAGCTAAAAAGAATGCGAGGGACAATCAGTGGGGAGCTGTTGTGCTTATTTATCTCAGGTTTCACCAATGGGTCTAAAATTCCTCTTTGCTTGCTGTACTCCAGGATCCCCCACCTGAAGGGCCGTGTCTGCTTCTGCCTTGATCTCTTTACAAAGATATTTAAAGCCTTACTCTGCTTCCCCAATAACCCCTTATCCCCTACATTCCCTCCTTCCAGACTGTCAACTATTTACTAAAAAACCCTCTGAGAGGTTTATATAATCAAAAAGATTTCATGAAATTATGATGAAAGGGTCATACTTTAATTCTGATCATAGCCAAAGAATTACATGCCTCTTTTCGGAACATTCTGGTACATTTTGGTCTATAGCTCAACATTTCCAAAAGGAAAGTTCCCTTTTTCAAGTCAGGGACTACACATGCTGGTTGTAATGGAAATCTAGGCTTTCTTTTCTCGGTAAGGGCTCTCCGGTTTTCTTTTGCGGAACCACGGAGATACGGACTCACACTGCACGTGGGCCCTCGGGACCCCGCCTTCTGACGTTAGAGCACCTGACCACAGTCTGGCCAATCAGACATTCCAGGATTGGCTCAGCGATGGTCACGTGACCCACGCTGGGCCAACTGGCTCACTCTTTCTGCGGAGGTGTGATTTGCTGGCAGCCATGTTGCTGCCGCACAGAACAAACGTACATGAAAATGAAAATAAAAGCGAGGGAAACAAAGCCCAGAAATGGAAAAAGACAGATTTCTGGTGACATTGTTCGGGACTCTTGGATCCAACTGGCCTGAAAATCAGACCGACTTCTTCCTGCCTTTCCAATCATATGAATCAAGCCTTCTCTTTTGGATGAAGCCAGTTTGAATTGGGTTTCTGTCCCTTGAAACTAAGAGGTATTACTAATAGAACATTTTTTGTATTTCAGTTAATGAGAAAATACATCGTGTGTGTGTCCATCGCCTTTCCCCACCACACACTCAACTATTAAGAATTCAGCCATACAAAACATCTATATCCACCTGAAAATTTGTAATATGTTTGTAATGTATAGTCAATTCTATGTCTAACAATAACTCTGGTGCGCCTAAGGGTTCAAGAGTCACAGGTAAGGATTAAATATTCTCTGCCAGTGGCTTACAGGGCATTGGGAAGTGCCAGAAAGCAGCCCTCAGCCAGTGAGGGATGGAGTTGGGGGGTAAATACCTCAACTCCCACATCCCTTGAGGTATGTTCTACTCCGTCCCCAGAGTTCTCAGTGGGATTGAACCTCAGTTGCCCACAGCTCTCGATAACACACTTTTTATGGTATTGGCATCCTTCCTTTCTGAGCCTTCCTTCCCCATTCCCTTTCTGGCACTTAAGATAGCACCTACCAATCACTTTTCATGGAAACTTCACTCAGGGTCTGCTTCTGGAGAGGCCCCAACCAGGCGAACTACATCTATACCCCACACTAAAAACTGCTCTTCTAGAGGACTCCACGCAGGCATCTGGTGGTACTCACTGCGGAGCAACCTGACAGGGTGTATTAGCAACTTAGTTCAAAAAAACAAGCCAAACACAAAAACCTGTAATTCCTTGCACCTGATGCTCTACTTGCCCATCAAATGCTGAATTTCGAACTCTTCTTATTCCCATGTCCTTAGGGCACAGGCAAGCTATGCTGTTGAGGACATGATTTATTGTTTCCTGCCACTTCTGCCCATACCCCCCCCCCCGCCATGTGCGGCAACTCCTATGTTTATGTGGAACAGCCCTCTTATCGTTTTAATTCTACCCTTCTTTCCCTCCCTCTGATCTCCCTTCTCACTAGAAGGATCCCTGGAGCAAATGCTCCTTTCCCAACTGCTGAGCCTCACTATCTGTCTCCTGTCCCATTTAGAAAAGGAATAATGATGGGAATGGCCTGACGGTAAAGAGCAATGGCTCTAGGAAGGCAAGCCTGGCTCTACCACTTAATAATCCTGGGACTTTGGCCAGTGGCCTCGGCTTCTTCATCTGTAAAATGGAGCTGATAATAACAACAAATCTATCTAGTTATTAATGAGAGTGAAATAAAATAATGCCTTAAAATGCTTAGCAGAATGCCAGGCACATGGATAGTGCTTGAGAAATGGAGGCTTTTGTTGCCATTTAAGGTTAACAGCCTTAAGTATTTGTCGAATTAATGAATGAATGAATGGAATCAACAGAGAATCCCCAGGTAGAGTCAGTGCCTTTTGTTGTCTAAGGGGATCTGAGGTCCTCTCTCACAGCAGCCTCTCTCACTCAGTCTGCAAGATCTAAGTGAGAGCATTAGTTTCCCTGTGCTCAGAAGAGCCCCACACTTAAATTAATGATCTGCTGTCACTGTCCCAATACTCTTAATAATTTTCGAACAAGGGGTCCCGTATTTTCATTTTGTCCCACAAATTCTGTGCCCGGTTCTGGCCGTAGGTAGCTCACAGGGTCTTCCCAAAGTCATGTCCTATGAAAAAGCATTGAGAACGTAAAAGAGGGGTCTACCTAGGGGCAGAACCTGGTGAGGGAGGAAAGCTGAATAAACCAAATCCATAAACTTCCAGCTTAGCCTGGATACTAGCCTAGGGCTCTGGGCTTCCACAGGTGAGGAATCATTGCTAACTTAGCCCTCGACATCCAGGAGAAAAAATGCAGGAGAGAGAGAAATGGCGAAGGGGCGGGGCACCAGGCTATCCCAGCTTAATCGGATCTCTCCTTCCTTTCTCTCTTCCCCTCGGCTTTTCTCTCCTTCTCCCTGCTCTTTGTCTCTTATCTCCTCAAGTGCACCGACTCTCTATTTTCCTTCCATTTTCTCAGATCTCTCTTTTCTTTCTCGTTAACAAATACTTTAGACCCTACTGAGTGCTAAGCATGAATCTAGGCACCATCCTTTGCCTTTCTCTTCTGGTCATTTTATCTTTGTGTTTATTTCTATTTTGCTTTTCTTTTTTTCTTTCTCAGTCTTCCTTTTCTCTTTCTGATCTTTCTGTCTCTCTTTGTCTCTGTCTCTTTCTCTGCCTTTCTCTGGGTGTTTCTCTGTCTCTTTTCTTATTGTCTCCCTCTCTACCTCTGTTTCTGTTTCTCTTTCTGTCCTTTTTCTCTCTCTCTCTCTGTTTCTCTTTTGGTCTCTCTGCATCCCGCCCCCACCACTTCACCCCCGCACCAGCTTCCTCTCCCTGGGACCCAATTGTCAGGCTACTCACGTCCTGGGCTGCCTTAAAACCTGCCATGCATATTCTCATCATTGGATTTTACCTGTGCCCACCTCTGTTAAAAAATCTTTGACCTTTGAGATTCCAACAAAAAGAGCATCATATGCCCTCAGGGAACAACAACAACAAAAACTCATTCCTATTGCTTTGTGTTTTTGAAAGATGTGCAGCCTGAGGATGTGGAGGTCCCTGGAGGTATCAGTGTGAGTTGCCCAACACCCAGCCCTGGCTGTTTCCTCTCCTGCCCCCACAATAAGCACCAGGGGGAGTTGAGCTATGACTGTTTTGTTTTCTGGAGTCTTAACTGTACAACAGATCCACCCAGCAGTTGCCTCCTAATCCTGCTGAGCCATTTGCCACAAATCCCTCTTTTGTCACAATTTAGCTGTGAGTTTAAGAGAGCTGCAAGAGAGGAGCAGAATGAGCCTGTGGAAAGATCCTGGGGCGGTGTTTAGAACACAGCAGCAGAGCAGACATCCTTGAGATCAAGGCTGGAGGTATACATAAGGGCTGAATAACCTTGGGCAGGGTGATAGCTAACAAGTGTTAAACTTGTGGATGAGAAAAGGGCCACGTACTAAACCAGACAAGCTCGGGGGAGGCTAGCATGCAGGCCTTACAAACTCAGAGACTGAAAGTAACCACGTAGGATGGGCTGAACAGAAAAATTCATAACTAAAAGCAGGTCATGGCAGGTAGTCCCAACCTGGGCTAATAGCTTCCTTGACAAAGGTCATCTAAGCGAGCCTGTCTATTGTATTTTTGCATCTAAAATATCATACCTTTGAAATAAATGTCAGAATAATCTTTTTTTCTATACCCTTCAAGGCACACCCACAGAACCCCTGATTGTTCTCTTGTTCCCTGAATACCATCTCTGTGTGATGTAAATGTTAATTAACTATCCCATATTCACCAATGTGAAAGAAGTATATATCTCTCTATTTTACTTTTTATCCAATCTGAGATTTTGCACTTTGCTTTCTCTCACTTCTTAAGCTACCACCAATGAATTTCATGTAACTCTCCTTAAGTCTCCTCCTTTGATTGTGATGTATAAGATAAGCTGCAAAACTACCATTCTCCAGGGCATTTTCTCAATTCGTTGAGATTTTGCTTCCCAGCAATTGTCATCAGTTTGGCTCAAATAAACTCATAAAAATTCTCTACAGGTTTAGGAGTTTCTTACATCAACGGGCACTCCCAATGTGCCTGGCATTGTGATAAGCTCTGTAGTGATGATCTCATTTAATCCTCCCAGCAACGCTGTAAATGACAAACCATTATGGATAAGAAAGCTGAGGCTCAGAGAGCCTGGATAATTCGTCCAATGCCACACAGCTAAGTGGTGACTATTCATACAGTTTGATTCCTGAACCTCCTCCTTCCCAGTGCCCTGACCACCACTGTCATCCTGAAGGCAATTTCTCATATCACAGACCTGCCTTTGGGAGCTGTGGAGCTGCCTCTAGTGCTGCCCCCTCACCAGAATGGAGTCCACTGCAAATTCAAAGAACCAGAAGACCCCGGTTGTCAGGGAAGATGGGTAAGTAAGTATAAGGCATTTTCAGCAATTCTTGGGGGAAGCTGAGTCCATTTCCTGAGCATCCAGAGCTCCAGCCAGCCGCCTCACAATGCATATGTCCAGGGCAGCAGAGAAGGGGCAAAAGGGTGTGGAGAGTTAAAGCAACTCTCCTCAGGAAACACGCTCAACTCTGCAGACGAGGTCTTCTCCCAAGAGGGTGAGATGGCTTACAATCAAAGACACTTTTTTCTTTTCCCAATGTTTGAATGTTTCTGAAATCAGAGTGTATCTTATAAGTGATATCCTTTCATAATTACTTGGCAACACTTTCTTTAGTGTGTGTTAAAAAACAACAACAACAACAAAAAACAGTAAATCCTACAATCAAAGATGTAGCCTTCTAGTCCATGAACTACAGTACCTCAAAGACTGGCTCTCATTGGCCCAGCCTGTGTCACATGCCTCTCCCTGGCCAGTCACTGCGACTCTGTTTGTAATGCCTTAATCAGGTACCTCTGTAGTGTTAAACAAGGTATTACTACCAGAAGAGAGGGTTGGGATTCTGGGCAGGCAGAAACAACTGCCTCCTCCACCCAGAGTCAGAATTTTGGTGAGGAGGTATGTGCATGTAATAATGAGCTCTTGATAACTGCCCAGTACTCTAGTTTGCTCTTATTATTAAAGATTCTAAGTTGAAACTTTTCACTTGAACCTCTTTGGGCCTCTAGACAAAACTTCCAGTTTACAGAAAATATCCAAGGTAGAAGAACATGACACCACCAGGAACTACTCAGACAAATCCAAAATACTGACTCTAAGTAGGTGGTATGCAGGTATTCTGTTTTGTTTTGTTTTGTTTTACCTTTTCAGTGTATTTGAAATTTTCAAAATAAAAAGAATTGGTGGGAACAAGCACATGAAGAACTATTTAATGAGATATTGTTTCACATCTGCTAGAATAGACATAATTAAAAAATGGAAAAGAATGAGTATTGGTGAAGATGAAGAGAAGTTGGACCCTTTGTATAACTGCTGTGGAAACAGTTGGGTGATTCGAGAAATGGTAAGGTGCCGAGAAATGGTAAGGGCCATGAGGATATAAAGCATCTCCTGGAGATTCTAGGATGAGCATGTATGAGAAGACAAATAAAGGTCTTCTGCGGCCAAATAGTTTGTAAAATCCAGAGCAAAATAAATGTAATAGTTTCTCCTTTTTCACTTGTGAGAGTAGCAAGATGTTAGCTGAATCTCACTAAGAATTCCTTTTTTTTTTCTTTTTCTAAACATTGAACTCATTAGGAAGCTGGAGAGGTAGGTCAACAGCCCTTTTGCTAACAATGTCCCAGTAATTGAACTTTTGCATGTGGGTCATCCATTCACCAGGAATGTCTCCCAAAACCCAGCAAGATCTCGAAGTTTGTGAAAAATGTATGCCCCTCTCTCACCACCACACTCAAATATATAAAAATTGTGGATTCTTAAAGCAACTAACCCAACCTGAACTTTCCTAGCCAGACATGCTAGGGCACCTGGGAATTAATTAATTCCACAAGGAAAGAAACATCAGCCAATGGGCAAGTCATCCTGCCAGAGCCTTCTTGTCTCCCTAGCACTGTGATCATACATGTCTGGCAGGTGGCAGTCACTGCATCTGCTCTGTTAGTGGTTTGAAAGTAGAGATGCTGAAAAGAAGTCAGGACATTGGCGATGTAGAGAGGACGAGTACACAGACCCAGAACGCTAGAAAAAAAAATGACTTTATCTTCATCTTTCTGCTTCTCTTTTTTTAAAAGGTCAAGTTGGCCATGTCAGAGAAAGCCCCAGAACATGGTACTTTTGACTTTAAACGATAGACATGCACTCCCCATGGTAGCTAGGATGTGCTGAACCTGTCACTACCTCTTCAAAACATTGCTAGTTTCCATGGAAACAAAAAAGGCATTTACTGAAAGAGCTGCTGGAAATTTCAAGATGTCCAAAACTCTCCCTGCAATATATTTTGAAAGAGAAACAATAGCACAACTTTGCAAAGAAAACAAAGGAAGATAAATGATAAAAAAAAAGAATGGTTTGACATCATTTCTAGATCCCAACACCTAGTCCTTTTAAGAATGAGCTGAAAGAAGATATTGGATGAAGCAGATCTAATGATCCACAGGCTCTTGACTTCAGACATGATTCTGTTATGGCCACCAAGCCTACTTGCTGCTCACAGAGTTTAAATCTTCACAGGACAGTGCAACAACATGACTCTTTATACACTTGCTAAATGAACCCAAAGTCTCCTGCATGTCAATCTACCTCCTACTCTTAGAGCTAAAAAAGAGCTTCTCAACTCAGATGATTATATATCTATTTTTTAAGTCCCCTCTTAAGGCATTAATGTGAAAAGAAAGATAATGGCTTTCTTTAACAGTTGTCAGATTGGCATACTGTAAGATGAAATTTTCTTCCAAACTCCTAAAGAAGGTGTTTAATTTATATTTTTAAATAGATTCACAAAAGAATTAGACAAACTGGAATTTTTAAAAATTTTCTCTATTAGTGGTATAAGAACTTGTCAACTACATCCTCCTATACTGGCCTTAGAATTTGGTTTGGGCCATTAGAAAACTGTGGTCTTATTCTCTTCATTTTCCCCATGATTCAAATAGTAAAAAAAACTTCTGACTTCTCCATTTCACGTCGGAATCACTATTTTTCCTTCCGGTTACCCAAGGTAGAAACCTGGGAATCAAAATTGATTTCTCCATCTCTTCAAGTCCCCTGTATTAGTCAGCTTGGGTTGCCATAACAAAATACCATAGACTGGATGGCTTAAACAACAGACATTTGTTTCCTCTTGGCTTTGGAGTCTGGAATCTGAGATCAGGGTGCCAGCATGGTTGGGTTCTGGTGGGAGCTGTCTTCCTGATTTGGAGTTGGCTGCTTTCTTACTCTGTTCTCACATGGCAGAGAGAGAGAATGAGGGGGAGGGGTGTGGG
>NW_024356336.1:2960347-2962116 GCF_902729225.1 Pteropus medius
ATTATCTCTGGGGCACTGATCTCATCATGTGAGTCCCACTCTCATGAACTCGTCTAAATCTAATTATCTCCCAAAGGCACCCCCCGCCCACCTCCAAATACCATCACATTGGGAGTTAAGGCTTCAGCGTGTAAATTTGGGAGAGACACAGATCAACCAGTAGCATCCCTACATCCATCAATCACCGAATCTTGTTCATTTTATCTCCCAAATATTTATTAAGTTCTCCTCTCCATTGTCACTACCATTGTCCTAGTTCAGATGCTTATCATCTGTTGCTAAGACCATTGCTGTAGCTTCCTAGCTAATCTCTCAGCTCCTGAACTTCAAGTCCACCCTCCATGGAGGAGGCTTGTTTTCCAAAGATTGAGGCCAAATATTATAGTATGGAATCCAAACATGATAAGAAGGCGTAAGTATAGTTAAGAAGTTCAAGCAGTAAATGTGTCAGTCATAATTGATGCTCCATCTCTTGGAAAGCCCAGTCATCACTACCATGGCTAAAGCCTCCACTACCCCACTGCTGGCTCCCTTGCCTCTCCTGGAGCAAGGTTGGGATCAGGCACAACCTCCATTGCACTTGCCATGGCATGAGCCATGGCAGCTCTGGCACCCAGGTCCATGAACACACCAAACTCATGGGGACTATGCTCCTCTTATCATATCTAGGCTTGAATGAAGCTCCAAGCTGCAGGGCCTGGGATCTGGCCTTCCTAGGAGCTTCCTGAAATGCCTTGGTAAGTGTTGGGACTTGATACCCTGTGGGATAAACTTTGACCAATGAGGGTCGAGAGGTAGGATAAAATTTCTCTCTTTCTTTCTTCAATGAACTGGTCTGAGGTGCAGCATTTCTATACAGAGATATCCCACGTATTTGTTTCACTTCATTCTTTGGCTCATCTTCTGCCGTCTAATCTTCACCTAACTACCCAATACTATTTCTTCTATATTATCTTCTCCATCTCCCCATCAACACTTCCCCACAAACAAGGCTAGAGTCAAGTACCCCTTTTCTATGCTTCCACAGAAATCTGAATTATTGAAACCATCAGCTCTCTGGAATAATCTGCTTTTCCATCACTCTCCGTATTAGATTGTGAATTCCTGTGAGAGCAGGGCCTATGTTTTATTCATTTCTTTCATTCCCAACACCTAGCACTGGGCCTGGAGTACTCAGTAAAGATTTGCTAAACTAGTAGACCCATTTATGAGCACTTTGTCAAGCCTCAAATAATGAACGAGATTTCTACAGACATAAGACATTAAAGGAAGGCATTCTTGGACATAGAGACAGCCTGAGCAAAAACCCAGAGGCAGGGAAATACCATTGTGTAGGGGATAAGCATGGCTGGGTAGGCCGAGGCTCTCTTTTGGAAGGACTTGACAACCAAACCGACCAGTCTCTATATCATTTTGGTGGGTAAATTGGGAGCCTTCAAAACCAAGGAGTTGCTTTAGAAAGTGTAAACTGTCAGTGATGTATAGGATGAATGGAGGGGTCAGGTACAGAGTGGGGAACTATGCCAATCAGTAGTGCTATGGTAGACGGAGAATGGGGAAGAGAGATAGATGCTTGTGAGAGAGACCATGGAGGTAGTCTACTGGATGTAACAAGCATTTGGGAGTGGAAGGAATCAAAGTTGGCTTCTAGTATTCAAAGCAAGGGCTCAAAAGAATGATGGGGCCAGTGACAGAAAAAAGAAAGACATGAGGATTTTGGGTTTGGGGCTGGGAGGAAGGATTCAAGAATCATAAATGTTTTTCATAAA
>NW_024356336.1:2962127-2967254 GCF_902729225.1 Pteropus medius
GCGCGCGCGCACACACACACACACACACACACACACACACACACACTACCAGCAACAGCTGACAGCCAGGTGTGGTAGTTGAACTTTCATTTTTCCACCACTGTTTCTATCATCAGTGATGAGCACAGGAAGAAAATAACATTTCTACAAATTCAGCGGGCAAGTCCCATCTGTCCTGCCAACTTATGCTTTTCTTATGCTTTAAATATAAAGTGGGTCAGCAAAGGCAAAAGCGTTAGCTCCCTCCTTCCCCTCCCTACAAAGTCCCATCTCCCTGTGTCCACTTAAATATTCATTCTGTGGGCACAGGCTTCTTGAGACTAATGAAGAAATTCCTTTAGGGACAGATTATGTTAGTGGGGCAGAAAGCCAAAAGAGTAGGGAAGAAAAAGTGAAAGTTATATAACAATCACAAAATTCCTCCTCGTTTATACTAAGCTATCAGTCTTCTAGAAAGGAAGAAACTTGGAGGCTATATTTCCAACAAGCTGTTATTATTATTGCACTTGTCATCGGTTTTCACATCGCAAGCACTTTATTCAGTGCCCAGCTGTGGCTGTTAATTGGTCAGTGAGTTAAGAGCCTTAATGGAGCATCTTCTTAGACAGCTGACACCCAGGGAAGATGGAAAATGGAAGCTGCAAGCCCTGCCCTCCGAGGCTACTCACTAAAGTGGATAATTCAAATACAGAAGATCGTTTAGAAATAAGAGACTAGAGATGATTAAATATGGAGCAGTAAAAGGCTAAGGGTAAAAATTTAGTACTTAGTACATAGGGTGCAAGGAAGTAGGACACTTAGGCACAAGTGTATGGGGAGCCCAGGGATGGAGCAGTTTAGATAAAGTTTTCTCTTCCTTTTCATCAAGTTATTCTGGGTGGACTGCACCACGGTGATATATAAAGATGTGAAGAGCTGTTAAATCAAGTGCTTGGATATTATAAAGTGATCTTGAGGTAACTGAAGAGGAGAACATTCCAGAAGGGAGAATGGTTGGGAGAATCTGTCACTTTCTATAAGGCAAGTCCAGTGTTTCTCAGTGTGGTCCTTGAAACTCTGCACCACCACTGTCTGAGCAGCTGGTAAATGCAGACCGGGTTCCACCTGAAGACTCCGATTCAGTTGGTCAGGAGTGGGGCCAGAGAATCTGCATTTTAATCCAGCCCCAGGTGATTCTGAAGCATCCTAAGTTTGAGAACCACTGCAACACTTAGACCCACAGAGTCATTCTCCACCCATCCCTGTAATCATTCTTATATATTCAATCATTTATTCAAACATGTGTACTTAATCTCTGCTGTGTGCCAGGATCTGTTCTAGGCACTGGAAATTCAGGAAAGAACAAAAGAGACAAAGTCTCTGCCCTTCTGGAATTTATATCCTGGTGAAGAAGACAGACAATAAAATAGCTACACAATAAGTGCACAATATGGTGACAAGCACTGTGGGGGAGGCAGGCAAAGCAGGGGCTCAAGAGGACTGATGGAGTGCCACTATACATCAAAGGCCAAGAAGGGCCTCTCTGATAAGTGGCATCTGAGCAGAAACCCAGTCCTTCTATGGACTCCTGAGACCCTTGCTGGTTTACCCATTCCCTTAGTCCTTCCTCATCCTCCAAATTCATTCGTTCACTGATATTTAGCAAGGGCCTCTTGTGTGCTGGGCATATCTTTCCAACACCCCTTGCCCCGGCCTCATTAGAATTGCTTAGTTTTCACTCCCTGCCTTTTTCAGCAATTCCACAGTTCTCACAGCCCCTCCTGATGCATCAAGTTTCTCCCACGCCCTCAGATTCTATGACCCTCCATCCATCTACCCCCTGCACTTCCAGTTCATTGTTCTGAATTTGCAACTTCCTAAATCAACATGGCACTCCAACATATCATACTATGTATGACACAACTTGCAGAAGGTTTGGCAAGGGCTCGATGATGGCTGGATGAAGGGAGCTACACAAAGTAGTAAAGTCTGTGAATAGCAATAAATTTCTTTATAATGATGCTAACTCTTCTTGTGGTTAAGCAAGATCCTGAAGTCAGCAGCTTGGATGAAAAGGGTTAAAATGTGTGTGCTTTGGTGAGGAAGGAGGCTGGGAACAGGAGAAAACTAACACTTTTGATCACCTCTAAACCAGACAGTGTGTAAGTGATTTGCCTGCATCATTCCTTTCAATCCTTACAGCAACGCAGTGAGGTAGGTATTAATCCATTTTTACAGAGGGACAACCGAGGCTCAGAGAGCTTAAGTAACACATGTCTAAGGCCACACAGCCAGGGACGGGTGGTAGTGGGATTCAAACCTAGATCTGAGTTTAAAGCTCCTTGTTTTCTTCCACCAAATTAAGTTGAAGTTTGTAAAGGAAAGAAATTCTGAACAGTGCATCTCAGGTTAACAGAAATCGTGATGACTTTGCCAGCTAAACACTCAGAGGAACTTCGAGTACACAGCCTTTTAGTTCTAGGTAGGTCATATGTGTCAACCAGTAGGTTGAGTTTATAACAACAACATCGTGACCTGACCACCCTCCCACTCCAAATCAGCTAGATAGAATCTGGCACTGCCCGAGACAGGTATAAGCAAGGAGAAAATGTGGACAAAAAGACAGCAAAAGGAAAACTCACCAAAAAAAAAAAAAAAAAAAAAAAGACAAATAAGAAAACAAACAAAAAAACCTAAAGTGAACCCTACTACATCTGATTCAGGCTGTTGCAAACTCCCAGATGCATAAAAACCATTTTAATTAATGAGAAGTGCAAAAAAGACAGCTCCATGGAGCTGTCCTCAATTCATTTACTGTGCTGGAGTTTATAACAGTGATCCAGGTGACTTCCAGTTGTGGCTTGGTGGCACTCGCCTTCTTCCTCTAGGAATGTGGTTTATGATGATGAGACTTATACTGTCTGATCTTTTTCAACAAGCTCCTTTTTCCCTGGAATCCAGGAAATTCTGGTTACCTGCAGTGTGCAAAGGCAGCTGGCCAGGCAAGGATGCTGGTGCCAGGTCCCGGGGCACCTCCCTGGTGGGGAGCAAATGCCACTGGGTTGCAGCTGCAGAAAGAGGGAGGAGACTTGGGGGACAGGATGGAGAGCTGAGGAAGCAGTGGTTTGGACATGAACTCGGTGAGTCATGCCTTCGGCAGCTTTTTCCAGGAGTTGCAAATTCCAGTAATAGCAGATCAGGGACATCTCTCGGGGGACTTTCAACCAATCAAAGGTGGCTTTTGCTCCATCTTGGCAGTTCTGAGTCTGCTTCTGAATAACTTATCTTCCAAGCCAGATTCTGAAGTTTTTCCTTGCTTCGGTCCTTGGGCTTCCCGAAACCAGGACATTATTCTGCCCTGAAGTTGGAGGAGTCCGATGATATCCATTGTCAGTGGACAGTACACCTGGATGTGGTCCCCAGTCCAAATAGGGATGTGATTTTCCTTTCCCAGATCCTGGAGGATGAACCGGGTATCTATCTTCCTTTTGCCTTTCCAGGACTACTCTCTGGCCTTCTCCTCCCTGTTTCCTCCCTGGGGAAAGTGACCTATGTTGTCTCCATCGATGGGCTCACTCCACTTTGGTGTCCAGTCAGGTGTGGCCCATGGGGAGTCCCAGCAGGAGATAAGAAAGTAGGAGGAAAGTGAAGTCATTCCTTCCAGCTTCCTCTTTGTGGGATCCCACAAGCTGACTGTGCCCCTTATGGGAAGTACAACCCTCTCTAAACAGTAACTTTATCTCCAGGTTGTGGTATTCACACTCTCCCTTGTTCCTTCGGGCCTAAAGGGGTAGCAGCTCCCCCTGTCAGTAGCCCTAGGTACTGCACCATCCTTGAGGAATCTTTGACCAACCCCTTTATTAAAACCCCTTCAAATGGCCCATTGTGAGTGTGCTAGCTCCTGTTTCTGGGCACCTGAGTGATCATAAGCATCTAGGTAAAAGTCAGCCTTACCAGACCCTATTCTCCCCTGCTGTTTCTGTCACCTTAACGTACCCTAACGTACATGAACTCTCAACAAGCCTTGTTCAAGGAGCCTTTGCAGGCGTCGAGCTGAACCCATGTCAGGCCACTTAGAAAAAACCCAAGCTCCTTACCTCAGGAGTAAAAGACCTTAGCCTGCTCTCCAAACTTATCTCCCTCCACACTTCCTCTTGTCTGCCCCAGCCACACAGGCTCCTTGCCATTTCTTAAACATACCAAGCTTGTTCCCAGTTTTAAGCCTTTGCACTCACTGTTCTTTCCTTCCCTCTGCTTGCTACCAGGTCCCATGGGGGTGAGGAAAGGGGTGTTCTCTTAGGTTGTCAAGTCTAATCCTCACTATTGCAACCTCCCCGAGGCAGACGTTCATTTCTTATTTATTTTTATTTTTTTATTTTTTTGGCATCATTGTGTTTTGGGAGCTGTAAACTCAAGTGCCTACTAACATGTCAGGTAACATAAACAAGGCAAATGGCCCTCTCAGTCTGTCTTTTGCTTTCTCGCTTTTGACAGAAATGTGCAAGCAGAGAAACATTTCCTTACTATAAACACACACACACACTACAGAGTCAATGACGGTGGCAAGTCATCCTTGGTGTTAGGGAGCAATAGGAGGTGGGTGAAGACCGTAACAAACCACTGCCATTCTAGCTGAGAACTTTAAGATATGTCTGCTCCTGGGTTCAGATGCAGTCTGTATGAAATTTCATGAAGATTAGGTTTCTATACCACTTGGTCTGGGGTTGATATGGGTCAGTATGCATCGATATGGCCATGCTTATTTTTTATAATCCATATCCATTCTGATGGTCAGTGCCATGGTGTACTGGTTATTAAATAATTTTAATATCAAGCCCAACTGTGTGCAAAAATGGAAACGTGTATGATCATAGTCTGTTACCACCAAGAAAAGCTCTTGGAGGTGAGAAAAGAATCGTGCTGTAAAATGAAGCATATCTAGCTCGTTTAGGGGTTGAATCTTATTCCAAGTTTGGTCGAGGGCTAATTCTCTTAAAGATCGTATGAACCTAGCCATGCTTCTCATGTTTGTCATCCCATCAGAGGGACTTATAGGTTCTCATACCTACCTTCCATGCCTGACCAAAGCTATTCCAAAGCTTCTGGAGAACGTAGAATGACTGGAGTGGTCCGGATAAAGGTAATGAG